>NC_142352.1:14302537-14502537 GCF_059441175.1 Urocampus carinirostris
TTTTTCGGGGTGCGCCCTATAACCCGGTGCGCCTTGTAGTGCGGAAAATACGGTATATGAATAATGATACTTTTAAAATGGGGAGCCGCTTCGTTTGGCCAGGAACCAGCTGCATTCCATCCTAGAGAATGAAACTGAAGGGGTTAAAAAATATGATGACGTGATGCAGTTCCTTATTTATAAGTTAATACTCAATTTGATTCACGGTATATATGACGAGTGCCTTCATTACAAAAAAATTCAATATGGGGAGCCGCTTCATTTGGCCGGTAACTGGCTGCATTCCATCCCAGTGTATGGAACAAAAGACAAAACGAAGTAAAAAGCGGACTTAATAGATTCCTCTCAATATAACAAGTGTCTCAACCTCGCTTATTTTAATAATAATATGAATAATAATACTTTCAAAACGGGGAGCCGTTTTGTTTGGCCAGGAACCAGCTGCATTCCATCCCAGAGAATGGAACTGAATGGGTTAAAAAATATATATTTATATATATTGAAGAAAAAAAATATTTGAAAACCCTGCCATTTTGCTATTTCTCCCACTTAGAAATCATAGAAGGGTCTGAAATTTTCATTGTAAGTTGATGTCCGCTGTGAGAGAGATAAACTAAAAAGAAAAATCCAGAAATCACAATG
The DNA here is from genome assembly GCF_059441175.1 of Urocampus carinirostris. Classification (NCBI taxonomy): domain Eukaryota; kingdom Metazoa; phylum Chordata; class Actinopteri; order Syngnathiformes; family Syngnathidae; genus Urocampus; species Urocampus carinirostris. The sequence goes on from NC_142352.1 coordinate 14,303,180, forward strand.
CATGATTTTTTTAACAATTTATTTGTGTAATACAGCTGCAAATATATATTTGAACAACTGAGAATTTGAATGTTAATATTTGGTACGGTAGTCTTTGTTTGCTATTACAGAGGTCAAACGTTTCCTGGAGTTTTTTTGCCAGGTTTGCACACTCTGCAGGAGGGATTTTGGCCCATTCCTCCAAACAGATCTTCTCTAGATCAGTCAAGTTTCTGGGCTCTCGCTGAGAAACACAGAGTTTGAGCTCCGGCCAAAGATTTTCGATTGGGTTCCGGTCTGGAGACTGGCTGGGCCATGCTAGAATCTTGATATGCTTCTTACGGAGCCACTCTTTGTCCCAATGATGTTGGCATAATAGTTGCGACACATTTATTATTATTTCTCATAATTTAAGATCGAAACATCTCCCGGAAGATCATAGTAGCCCAGTACTGGATGTCATTTAATAATGTTCGCAGTTGCAATTGAAACTGCTTGGCACACAGTTTGCTTTCTGGTGATTTCAAGTGAGTTATGATATCTCGTTTCTCAACTGATGTAATTTAGTCGCTGTGCAAAATGAAAAGCTCTGGCGTTTCTAATCTTTGGGGAAATTTAGAAAAATATGCACGGGTAAAATGGTTCGGATTGGAAACGATGGTGGGAGGAGGAAGGCGGATGACACAAGATTGCATGATAGGGTGAGATTTTTAAATATGAAGGTTGATAGTTGGGTTCAATTAAAGGAAAGAAAGAAATTATAACGACAGAGTCGAGCTTGCGTTCATGATTCGGATGTAGGAGTGAAAGTAGATCCCAGTGATATGATATAAATCCGTTCTGAGGTGGGGATGTTTTCATATAGTGCAGGATTAAAACTAACTATAAAAAAGGAAATTGATTGCCACTGCAGTGATTGGTCTTGTTTTTTTTGAATCGTAAGCTTTGTTTCCATGGTTATCATGTTTTTGCTTCTCCCTTTTTCAAAGCTTTGGACCCACAGCAGATATATACAGCACAAAGAATCCAGTATTGTGCTGACACTATTTTAAGTCTGTAAAAAGCACATGAGATTCTGAACTCAGTGCAGAGAAGGGTATTGTGGGAGGTAATTCATCCAATATCATGTCTCCATCATTCCATGACACAAACCAAAAGCATGATGTCAACCAATAGCATACAGGCATCTTAGAGCCGTAAACTGTCATAAACACGAACAAGATAAAGATTGAATTATATAATTTTGGGCATGCCAAATAAATTGTTGTCTTTGTGATAAAGTGCTGGAAAGTGACATTAAGAGAGGCCAAAAATCGTATTCATCATCTTTAAGTAAACACATGAGGCAACGTTGCTGTTTCCTGGGGGTCTACTGTAGTTCCTGGCTTTGCAAAATGTACTGTACTAGTTGTTTTTGTCACTGTTGACCATTGCCCTTACTTGGCCCTGCCCGTTGCCTGACTGGCTTCCCTCCTATTTAAAGTCAGTGCTCTCATTCACTCCTTGTGAGTCCGTCAACGAACCTCTGCACTTGCAAGACTTGTGTTTTGACTCAATCCGGTTTCCTGCTCGTGTATCAAGTATCCAGTATCGACCCCGTCTGTCTCATCCTGTCTGGTATCTTGCTCCAGCCTCCAGTATCCGGTATTGAGCCCGTCTGTCTCTTCCTGTCCGGTATCTTGCTCCAGCCTCAAGTATCCAGTATTGACCTCGTCTGTCTCATCCTGTCCGGTATCTTGCTCCAGCCTCAAGTATCCAGTATCGACCCCGTCTGTCTCATCCTGTCCAGTATCTTGCTCCAGCCTCCAGTAACCGATATTGATCCCGCCTGTCTCGTCCTGTTTGGTATCTTGCTCCAGACTCCAGTATACGATATCGATCCCGTCAGTCTCGTCCTGTCCGGTATCTTGCTCCAGTCTCCAGTAACCGATATTGATCCCGCCTGTCTCGTCCTGTTCGGTATCTTGCTCCAGTCTCCAGTATCCGGTATCAATCCCGTCGGTCTCATCCTGTCCGGTATCTTGCTCCAGTCTTCGGTTTCCGGTATTTATCCTGTATCTTGCCTCAGTATCCGGTATTGATCCCGTCTGTCCCGTCCGGTGTCTTCCCGTGTGTCCTGTACCCATCCCATCTGTTCTGTCAGGCCTCGATCTCATCTGCCTCTGACTTCTCTGTCTCACATCTTCCGCCCTGCGATCGCCGAATCACTGGCGTTTGTGTTCCTGCACATGACTGCCCCATTCCCGTAAAATAAAGCTTGTGTGAAAACGTTACGCGTCTGGGTCCTCCGTCTTTGTGGGTTCTGACAGTTTTTTTCCCTGCTTATTCTACTTTTCATCCACCATGTTTCCACTTGTAAATTGATTACCTGATGTTCAAATTCAGGCAGCGCGGCGCAGTGGTTAGCGCTTGTGCGGCACAGTTCATGTCATGGGAACCTGTCGTGGGTTCAAATCCAGCTCCAGACTTCCTGTGCGGAGTTTGTATGTTCTCCCCGTGCTTGCGTGGGTTTCCTCCGGGCACTCCGGTTTCCTCCCGCGTTCCAAAAAAACATGCGTGTCAGGTGAGTTGTTGGTCCAAATTGTCCCTAGGTGTGAATGAGCGAATGAGTTGTCTGTCCCTGTGTGCCCTGTGATTGGCTGGCAACCAGTTCAGAGTGTCCCCTGCCCACTGCCCGGAGATGGCTGGGATGGGTTACAGCCCCCCCGCGACCCTATTGAGGATAAGCGGTACGGCTAATGAGATGAGATGATATGTTCAAATTCAGCACCAGAAGGAATCAGGGAAACCAACCAATGAGCATCGAAAGTCTCACCTGAGATCTTGTAAACATAGATTTTATGAAATAGAATCTCATTCACTGCCAGTCTAAGGCAGGGTCGCTGTATTTAAAGGGTCTACTGTATTTGAAAGTTAAAAAAAAAACCTGAGCACTGTCCCAGTGTGGAAACATATGGCTAGAGACGGGAGTTATCTGTGTCATCCTATTTGGACACGTGGAATTAAGGTCTCCGGCCCCGGCGGACCGACTTGAAAGCGGGTGATAGACACGAGATCCAGATGGCAAAGCGGCACCGAGATCAATCACGCTTGATGCATTTTTCCCACTTCGGCATGCAGACAGATGTGATTTAGTGCAGTAATTGGAGCCCCTTCCACTTCATGCATTTCCGTTGATGAGTAATAATGGCGCAGGAAGCATATGTGAACGCTAGCTCCTGGATGCTTTCATACATCTGATGGAGGATGACTGTCAACCCTCTGATTGGAAGTCGGAATAAGTATGAAGATTTTCTGGAGAGCCCAAGACATTACTGTCTTGTTAGTATAAGTGAGACAGGAGATGGATGGACGGACGGACTGGCGGAAGGATAGGTAGATAGATAGATAGATAGATAGATAGATAGATAGATAGATAGATAGATAGATGGAGGAAGGGAGGTTGGGAAGGAAAGATGGATGGAGGAATACATGTATGGATGAATAGACATGTATACATGTATGCAGGGTTGGGTAGGGTTACTTTAACTTGATTACTTTCAATGACTTTTGGATTACTCCAATACCAAATATGCTAATAAAAGACAAAAGAAACTTAATATGAATAAAATGATGACTCACAACACGTGGTAAGCTTTCTCTCCTGGCTTTGATCTCTTTAATCTCCGGCAAAACTAACATAAAATGCGACAGAAACAAAATGAAAATAAATCCAACATCATTTTTGCCGTTCCATGTGTTCCGTTACTCCCCAAGCCTGCACAAAATTTTGTAATTGTATTCCTATTTAGTTTCTTTTGTCTTTTATTAGCATATTTGGTATTGGAGTAATCCAAAAGTAATTGAAAGTAATCAAGTTCAAGTAACCCTACCCAACCCTGCATACATGTATGTATGGACGGAATAAAAATAAGCTTTATGGTCAGATGGAGGGATGAATGAATGGACATAATGATGGACAATTTGCTTTATGGATGGATGGAAAAATACATTTTCAAATATGTTTATGGAGGACGGATGCACAAATATATTTATCGATAGATATGTCACGGACCAGGAACGCAGACGGGACCCAATTGCGTTCGTTTTACTCAGTTTTATTTATTAGGGGAAAGGACTTGCATCCAAGATCTGATGATCGTCGGTCACGGGTAACAGATAGCAGGAACGCGGAAGTGGAACTTCCGTGTCGAGCGAAGTTACTCGTTGACAGCGAGAAAAAACAGGTCGATGGACGGGGCGGAGGAGCAAAAACATAAACGGGTCCAAAAAAAGAGGTCGGCAACAGGAATCAGATGGAGAACAGGGCAGAATAGAGTCAGGAGTCACAAAAGTTTGCCTAGCGTGTAGCGTAGGTTCACAAACGATCCGACGAGTGTTGTCAGGAAGGCGGGGGTCTAAAAAAGAGGAAGCAGCCAATCAGGGTCTGCGGCTGTTGGCGCCAATGGAGCAGGCTCAGGTGCCCCGCATCAGTAATCATGACATTATGGTCGATGAAGGGATGGATGAATGGACATAATGATGGATATTTGCTTTATGGATGGATGGATGAATACATTTTGAAATATATTTATGGTGGACGGATGTTCAAATATATTTATCGAAAGGTAGACAATGGATTTATAGATGGGGCGATGGATAAGGATGTAGGTGGATAAATACATAGATTTGTGGATGTTTTCACAGATCAGACAGACGGGGACCACAATTGTATCACGTTAAGAAAGTTTATTAGCAGCCTCATGGTGCGAAAGTTCAGGGTTCAAGTCCTGCTTCTGCAGCCTCCCCCTTGTGGAGTTTGCATGTTCACCCCGTGCCTGTGCGGGTTTCCTCCGGGAACTCCGGTTTCCTCGCACATTGCCAAAAATGTCAGGTTAATTGGCCGGTCCAAATTGTCCCTAGGTGTGAATGAGTGAGTCAGTTGTCTGTCCCTGTGTGCCCTGCGACTGGCTGGCAACCAGTTCAGGATGTACTCTGTCCACTGTCCGGATGAGCTCCAGCACTCCCGCGACCCTACTGAGGATAATAAGTGCAGATAATGGATGGACGGTTGGACAGGTAGATAGATTTATCGATGGATGGACAAAGGGTTTGGCACTTGGTGGAGGGACAAATAGGGAATGGATGGCTGGATGGATTGACAAACAGATTTATGGATTGATGGATGAATGGACACTTGGGGGATGGATGAAAAGATGGGTGTTACTTTTAGCAGGTGAACAGTATGATGAATGATGGATGGACAAATATGGTTGGATGCACGGAAGAACAACACAAAGAAACCCGGGAGAATGGCTAGAAAAACGAAGGGACGTAGAGACCGAAACCACACTGGTTTGAAAAACCTGCTTGTCCGTCTATTATCATTTAAACCGAGTGCAAATTTGATGACATTTTTATTCGATTTCCTTGAAAGGATTTGATGAGCCGGAGCTGCGAGGGCCCCCCTCAGGTTTCTCACTTCTTCTCCGAATTGCAAATGTTCCCTTCTCTCTATTAATTCTGCGTTTGACCTCGGGATCTCTTGGAATTATTTTCCACGGCGAGGAGAGAACGGTCAAGGGATGCGACAGATGGCGCGAAACATACGCTCCTCGCCCTTTGGCCAGGTACGCTAATGAATCCCTGCGGGAGTTCTTCGCAGGATTATCACACCCGCAGATAATGGATTTTTCTTCTGTTTAGCACAGGAACCTATTAGTTTTTGGTTTATTTACAGATCATTCATTTTAAAACTAGTTCTGACTCAAAATGACAAATTTGGCGCATCTGAAAACCCATTTAACTCGCTAGACAAGAGGGCGGGATTCACTGTTATTGCGCAACATGTATCGCTACCTTGATATCAGCTATAGGGGATATCCGGTGTCGTAACTCATCCGTTATGACAAAATCAAAATACCTTAAACGTAAACGGAAAAAAGTATTTGTTTGAACGTATATCATTATTATGAACATATATATCGGGGCGGCCTTAGCTCAGGAGGTAAAGCTCCTGTCTTGGGATCAAGGTTCGATTCCCGGCTCCTCTGTCTTATAAGTCAAGTGTCCTTGGGCAAGACTCTAAATCACTAATGCCCCCGATAAACAGGCCTTGCATGGCTGACGCTGCTATCGGTATGTGAGTGTGAATGGGTAAGTGTGAAGCACATAGTAAAGCGCTTTGGGCAGTCTTGAAAAGCATTATATAAAATGCAGACCATTTACAATTCAAAACTAACTTTTTTTTTTCTCTTCTATGTTGAAAACATTGGACAATGTGGAAAAACAGCATTTTCGTTTTTACCAAAAACTAGCATCATCTTCTTCTGTACCATAGTCGTCTTCTTTGCTGAAAATTAGTCCAGTATAAACCATCCCAAAAGTACAGTTTTCAATGTTTTATTTGCATATATGCAACATACAGTATACAGGGCCCCAAAAAACAGTAATATATATTTATAGTAATAGTAATATAATCCGTTTCGATAAGGGATAGTTTTCACCCCAAATTCTTGGCTATTGCCATTGTGCCCCAGGATCGTTTCTTGGTCATGGCCAATGCAACTTAGCATGATGTGCGTGCCCATTAAATGTTTTTATCAATTTCAAGCTTTATTTCCATGGTTATCATGTTTTTATTGCAATCTTTCGGTACAAAAAAATACAGTGTTACTGATTTTGAATGAACCGTAGGGTGTAAATATCATATGGCGGGGATGCTGTATTCCAGGGTTCTACGGTATTGTGTTCTTTTATGAACATTTTTAACCCTGGATACATTTAAACCCAAATTCTCGGCTGTTACTATTGCTCCAGAATTGTGGATCGGTTATGGCCAATGCAACTAAGTGAGCGCAATGCCGTGTGTGCCTTCTTCATGTTTGTATTGATCGTGAACTTAATTTCCATGGTTATCACATATATATAGTATTGGATCACTTTACATAGCACACAAATTTCTGAATGAACCGTAAGGAGAAAAATGTCAAAACGCGAGGACGCTGTATCCTGGGGATCAACTGTAAAGTGTTCTGTTATGTGGATTTTGATCCAATATGCCTGCTAACCCAATATTTAGGGCTATTGCTTTTGTGCCCCAGAAGACAAATGGTTAAACGTCTGTAGAACTTTATCATGATTCAATTCACATTTTTTTACTCCGAGAAAGATGGCTATTTCATGTGCTAGTCTGCGAAGTCGGAAGCGGCGATTGCTTACAGCGTTGAGGCACAGTCACATCACTTCGGATCGCTTTGGAACGGTAACGTCGGTCGTGTCGGTGCATGACAAAAGCTCATCAAATGCAAGTGCGCAGATCCGTATTCTGTCCGCGAGTGCGCCTGAACGCAACACCTCCGCTTCCAATTAGTCAAAACTTGTTTACGACTTGTTTATGTATGCGAGTGCGCTTGAGTTAGACGTCTCGGTCGACCGGAATTCCAGAAACGGAAAATATAATAATACAACTCTGCAATTATTCGTTCAGTTTTTCTAATTAGAATGTTGGACATTTGACAGGACATGAGCCCATGATAACAACAGACATCAGGGACTTCTTAGACCTTTGAAATCACCTCTTTTGATGTATTTAATCAAGGTTATTGCCACAAAATTCTTGCAGCATCCCATTAATTCATTTATTAATTTATTCATTTATTCTTTGATGCACACTCTTTCCACACTGCAACCATAAGTATTGATCCATTGGCAAAAAAAATGCTTATTTTTTTAGTGACACACCACAGAAAATGGTGCCCCTACGACCCTAAATGGAAAATTGAAATATTTACTCAAAATAATTGCCAAAGTATTCAAAATTATTTTCAACTTAAACAAAACGTTCACACAGTTAGTGTTGTTTTTTTTAATAAATAACAACAAAATTCAAAATTCAGAATGAACAAATTTATTTGAAATTTCATGGTCTGTTTTTTTTCAATTTCAAAATAGTTGGCCCTTGTAGAGCTCCCTGTATTACCCAATTAAAAATGAAATGAAATTAAAACAGAAAAGACAAGAAATGGGACTGAAAAAGAAACCTATAAGTGAAAATAACGTTTTGGAATTGAATACATATAATACTAAATTATATTTGTGTGAAACAAATGTATTTATTTGTTTTGTTAATATACTTTTTACTGTTTAAATCTAGGCTTAAACACTCATATTCTATAGCTTATGAATGGCTTATCGTTCATGTTGTGTCAGGACCAGAACGAAGACAGGACCCACTTGCGTGCGTTTCTCTTAGTTTTATTCGGAGGAAAGGAAAGGATAGTATACACGATCCGTAGATGGTTGATGGTGGGGAGCAGGCTACTCAGACGTGGAAGTGGTATTTCTGTGGCGAGCGAAGGCAGTGTTGAGAGCGGGGAAAAACAGATCGATGGCCGGGACGGCTGAGCAAAACGTAGTCGAGTTCAGAAATAGGGGTCGGAATCGGCAAAAAAACGGGAATCAGAACAGGAGAGAGTCAGGGTCGAAAGGCTCGCCTGGCGTGAGCTGAGGTTCGCAGACGGACCGACAAAAGGGGACTAACAGGGCAGAGTTTAAATGCTGACAGGGAGCCAATCGGTCAACAAGCTGCAATTGGCGCCACACTGGCGGGGCCAATTGGGTGCCATGGCAACCGTGACATGTTGACAATGTTTGTGTATAGTTTGTTAATGCTACTTCCATTGTAACATGGTCATCATTTTTTATTTTTTTTTTAATTTGTTAATTGTATTATTTGTAAATGCAACATCCATTGCAACATGGTCAATTTTTATTTTATATTGGACTTCAATTATTCTATATTTTATTTTTTGATTTTATTGTTTGTTAATGCAACATCCATTGCAGCCTGGTCATCCTGGAAGGGGATTAGCTAATGTGCTGTCCCTTTTCAAGGTTTTTTCCTTTTTCTCATGTTGAGGTTTTTGAGTTTTTTCTTGCCCTCATGTAGGTTCTAGATCAGGGGATGGTGTCATAATAGTCTGTGGTTTGCAATAATCTGTGGTCTGTGCAGCCCTTTGAGACTCCTTGCGATTAAGGGTGTCACAAGTAAACCTGACTTAACATTGCATGCATTTAATTTCAAATGTGTTTCAAACATTCATAGTAGATTTCTTGATTTAGTTTTTAAATCTCAATATTTCACATCATCATCATTTTTGTATCACTGATGTGATAATACAATGAACACGTTATTAATATTAAAAGCGTGTTCATTACATAACCCGCAGTGCACAGCCCCGACATGTTTTATTTTTATTCCATTGCGCCGCTAGCAGTTATCAGCAGCTCGTTTAACGAGGTTAGCCGTTTATGTCATATAAACATCCGTCGGAACGTGAATGTGCCACGTTAAAGAGAATGAGAGCGCCCACAATTTCACGGATGCTGTTCACGTCCAAAACGTCACGGACATTTGCAGCAAAATGGCAAAAACATTTGATTTATTTCAAATGCACAATACATCAGCTTTACGGTGGAAAAATGTATAGTAGCATTCACGATACAGGAGTTACTGATTTTCCACTCAGGCTCTGGTCCATCTTTTTTTTAATCTATTCCAGGCGTCGCGAGATTTTGATATCGCTAGATAAGCAGGATGGATGGTGCATATAGTCATTACCAATCTACCTAATTACTTGTATTTCTATGAGCTTCATTCTTCTTGACCTTTTCATGGTGTCAAGTGACATGCATGAGTTTAAAATACTTACTATTTTTGTCATGATTACTGATGCGGGGCACCTGAGTCTGCTCCGTTGGCGCCAACAGCCGCGGACGCTGATTGGCTGCTATCTCTTTTTTAAACCTCGCTTTCCTGTCTACATTTGTCGGATCGTTTGTGAACCTACGCTACACGCTAGGCAAACTTTTGTGGCTCCTGACTCTATCACGCCCTGTTCTCCGTCTGATTCCCGTTGCCGACCTTTTTCTGAACCCGTTTATGTTTTTGCTCCTCCGCCCCGGCCATCGACCTGTTTTTCTGGTTCCAGCTATCTGCTACCCGTGACCGACGATCATCGGATCGTGGATGCAAGTCCTTTTCTCCTCCTAAATAAAACTGAGTAAAACGAAAGCAATTGGGTCCCATCTCCGTTCCTGGTTTGTGACAATTTTACACGTGTTTCATTCTTTTTGGCATGTTCCTGGTGTCACAAAACCCTGTGTGAAACACATAGTCATCACACATTTAGTCATTTACGAGTATTACTATGACTTTTTCTATTCGGCCTCTTCCTTGAGACACAAGACATGCAGACTGTGTGATTCATCTTGTAAAATATTGACTCTTTTAATATAATTTCTATGAGTTTCATTCTTTTTGGCATGTTCCTGGTGTCACAAAACCCTGTGTGAAACACACCATACATTATTATTATTATTATTATTATTTAGTCGTTTCCTAGTATTGATATAACTTCATTCTATTAGGCCTCCTCCTTGAGACAATTACTAGTATTACTATGACCTCATTCTATTTGGCCTCTTCCTGGAGTAACAAGACATAAAAACTGTGTGACTCATATCGTAAAATATTCACTATTTTACTTGTATTCCTATGAGCTTCATTCTTTTTGACATGTTCCTGGTGTCACAAAATCCTGCTTGAAACACATCGTCATAGTACATTTAGTCAATTACTGTTATTACTGTGACTTCATTCTATTTGGCCTCTTCCTGGAGTCACAAGACATAAAGACTGTGTGACTCATATAGTAAAATACTGACTTTTTTTTGTATTTCTATGCGCTTCATTCTTTTTGGCATGTTCCTGGTGTCACAAAACCCTGTGTGAAACACACCATACATTTAGTCGTTTCCTAGTACTGATATGACTTCATTCTATTAGGCCTCCTCCTTGAGACAATTACTAGTATTACTATGACCTCATTCTATTTGGCCTCTTCCTGGAGTAACAAGACATAAAAACGGTGTGACTCATATCGTAAAATATTCACTATTTTACTTGTATTCCTATGAGCTTCAATCTTTTTGACATGTTACTGGTATCACAAAATCCTGCTTGAAACACATAGTCATCCTACATTTAGTTGATTACTAGTATTACTATGACTTCATTATATTTGGCCTCTTCCTAGTGTCACAAGACATAAAAACTGTGTGACTCATATAGTAAAATAATGGCTCTTTTTTGTATTTCTATGAGCTTCATTCTTTTTGGCATGATCCTGGTGTCACAAAATCCTGCTTGAAACACATAGTCATCATACATTTAGTCAATTACTAGTATTACTATGACGTTTTTTCCCTCTTCCTGGTGTCTTTCTGGTTCATCTCCAAACAGAAGAGCAGCTTCAGCGACAGACTGTTGTCACAGTCTTGTTCCACGGACAAACTGAGGAGATAATTTCTTCCTCGTGCCATGAGGTTCTTTAACTCCACCCGAGGGAGTAAAAACCCACATTAAACCACACCCCCACATTGCATATTACCCTATTTTTATTACAGTGTGTATTTTATGTAGCACTATTTAAATACTCTATATCAACACGTTACACTGGGTATCTATGTATTATATTCCTTTTACTTTATTATTGTTTTATTTTCAACACAAGGTTACTGCTGGGGATGAATAAAGTATCTATCTATCTATCTATCTATCTATCTATCTATCTATCTATCTATCTATCTATCTATCTATCTATCTATCTATCTATCTATCTATCTATCTATCTATCTATCTATCTATCTATCTATCTATCTATCTATCTATCTATCTATCTATCTATCTATCTATCTATCTATCTATCTATCTATCTATCTATCAACACGATCAAGTTAATTTGCTTCAATCTTCGTTAATGAAATGCCGGGAGAGCAGCAAATTGGCGAGTGTAGGTGCACGATCCGGCTCCTCCCGCATGCGTATGTAAAGCCAGAGTATCTGCTGTCTTTGTTGTTCTGGATTGAACAAGGCCTTTGTATCAAAGACAAAAACGAGACCGTTAAAATACATATTTACGTGTTTTTCTCTCAGGTGAGCACCTTCGAGTCTGCCCTCAGGGACACACCTGCTGCACCTCCGACATGGAGGATAAGCTCCATCAGCAGAGCAAGTCGGACTTCGAGAAACTGGTTGAGGAAAGCAGCCGAGGAATGAGATCCACGTTCGTCGCCAGCCATAAAAAGTTTGATGGTGAGTCGCGTCTTCCGTGCCGCCGATTCGCTCTCAGCCACGCGAGGACTGTCACATTCAGATTTCTTGATGGAAGCATGAATTATTACCATGACGACGATTAATAAGACATAACCAGACTGCTTAGTTTGAAGGCTTCCCTTTTTCCATTTTTTTTTTCCCCATCTTGTCTGCTACAAGGGAAGACGTGTTCTTTTTTAGACCCTGGTGACTCGCTCCGATTATTAAAATTCATTTTTATTTCATTTACCGCTCCCCGTTACGACTTTACGAGGTCTTTACGCGCCGTCGAGCAACGGCGGCTTCATTTTACGGCACAATAAAGGGAAAAATTCTATCAGTTTTTCAATAAAATGGATACATAATTGAACGATTCCGAATAAAAATGTTTTTAAAGGGAAGTCCTGCAAAAATCAACAGTGCTGTTTTAGAAATGTGATCAAATACCTTTTGCGGATTATGATTTGAAGGATAATCGAAAAGGGATCGTGAAATGAATTTGGTTTTAGCACTTTGGCGATGCCGTGAGTAAGAAAATATGATGATGGAGCAAAATGAGTGTTTCATCTTATTATTATATATATATATATATATATATATATATATATATATATATATATATATATATATATATATATATATATATATATATATATATATATATATACCACAGCCATATCTCCCTAGTGGGAGGTGGCTAGAGTCATTTCTGACTCTTTTTGGGAGATTGATTTAGAGGAGGGGATTCCCAGCCCCCTCGCTCAACCCAACTGAGGTGTTAGGAGTCATTAGGTGACCAGACCCCCCAATTCCAACCCCTAATGCTGAACGCTAAGCAGGGAGGCAACGGGTACTAATGATTAAGTCTTAGGTATGACTCGGCCAAGGCTTGAACCACAACCTCCCAGTCTCGGGGCGGGCGCCATACCCCCAAGGCCACCGGGCTGGTTTAATCTTAAATAGTATAAATATGCCATTTTTTAAAATAGTAAAAATATCCCCCCCAAAATATGTTTTTATATATCTTTACATTTATATATTCTGTAAGTGTTAAAATCGGAAAACTGTACCTCAAATAAAGCTAAAGGCTTGGCCGAGTGAGATGATCGGCCATCTTGGTTACTCTAGCACTGTTGGCTAGCATAATTTCGAGAGAAATGGTCAGTCTGACAGACTATTTTTATGAATTGTTTCCCTCAGGTTGTGTTGTGAAGGGAATTTTCAGGGTATAAAATTAGCACAGATCATGATCAACATTGTGATGTACGAGTTGATTACAGAGCCAGTACGGATTTTGTCACGCTTTGGCGATTTTCAGTAGTTTTCTTGATGTTTGTGAAAAGAACTTTTACGATAAACGATTAGCAAAGATCTTGATGTCGAACACAATTTACTGGTTGATTACAGTTAGTCCTGACTTTGTCACTCTTTGGCAGTGTTGGGAATTAAATATCAAAATGTACCGTTTACCAAATCGTTCGAATTAGTTATGTGACTCCATTAACCAAACACAACCTACATTCACCCAACAATTTATGCGCGCTCGTTTCTTGAGGGAAAAGATGAACAGGAAAGCCGACATTTTCACACGGGGGCAGATTTAATTTCATTAACAATTTAACTAAGTGAACTCTATTGTAAACGGCCGAATTAGTGACGTTGGAGTCTCTGGGAAGCCCTCTTCTGTAGTCCTTTAGCTTTCTCTTCTTGGCCCGCGTCTCCCAGCAAGATGCCGTCTCGGCTCCTCCCATGGGCGTGCCAAGGAATTGTTTTGCGCCCACCGTTCTCACAACACAGCGCCTTGTTCTCAAAACAACGCCTGCTGTCCTCCGTCAGAGTCCTGTTATCAACAGAACTCGACAAATTATTCTGCATTTGGAACATCATGACCGGTCATTGAACTAAAGCCTACTCAGTGAAAATCTTCATTGCATTATGAGTCAATCGTATAAAATCCTTTATAGTCAAATGTATAAAATACTTCAGCAGTGTGCTGTAGTTTTCTTGATGTGTTGTGAAAGGAACTTTTACGATAAACGATTAGCAAAGATCTTGATGTCGAACACAATCTACTGGTGGATTACAGAGTTAGTCCTGACTTTGTCACGCTTTGGCTGTAAGTTTTTGATGTGTTGTGAAGAACAATTTAAACATAAACGATAAGCACAGATCATGACGATGTTCACGATCTACTTTTCGATGGTATTGCTGGTACTGATGTTGTCGCACTTTCGGAATATGCTGTAGTCTTTGTGATGACGTGTTGTGTAGGGGATTTTTACAATAAACGATTAGCAGAGATCATGTATGTCACAATCTACCGGTTGATAACAGTGCTAGTACTGATTTTGTCATTATGGGTCAATGTGCTGTAGTTTTCTTGATGTGTTGTGAAAGGACATTTTACCATTAACGATCAGCACAGATCATGACGTTGATCAAGATTTATCGTTCGATCGCATAGCTAATACTGATGTTGTCACACTTTGGCAATGTACTGTGGTTTTCTTGATGGGTTTTAATGGTAATTTTTACGACAAAGGATCAGCACAGGTCATGATGACAATCGTGATCTACCAGTCAATCACAAAGCTATTACTGATTTTATCGCGCTTTGGCAATGTACTGTAGTTTTCTTGATGTGTTTTGTTCTGGGATTATTTTACTAAAGTCTATCTTAATTAGAAATGATCAGCACAAATCGCGGCGTGATCCCGATCTACCGGTTAATCGCAGAGCTAGTTATGATTTTGTTGCGCTTTGGCAATGTGCTGTGGTTTTCTTGAGGACTTGTCGTTAAGAGATAGCATCTTAACGATAAACAATCAGTACGGATTATCATGTCGATCACGATCTTCTGGTTGATTCCAGTGCTAGTACTGAACTTTGGCAATGTGCTTTAGTTTTTCTTGATGACATGGGCAGTTCTTACAAAACTATATTACTGAT
The DNA here is from genome assembly GCF_059441175.1 of Urocampus carinirostris. NCBI lineage: Eukaryota > Metazoa > Chordata > Actinopteri > Syngnathiformes > Syngnathidae > Urocampus > Urocampus carinirostris. Next base: position 14,318,244 of record NC_142352.1, read on the forward strand.
GATCACCATCTACTACTCAGTTGGCGAGCTAGTTGCGATTATGTTGCACTTTAGAAATGTGCTGTAAATTTTTTGATAAAATATTTTAAGGGAATTTTTTCTTCCAAAATTCAATCTTAACAATAAATGATAAGCACAGATAATAATGTAAATCATGACCTACGGGTCGATAGCAGAGCCAATACTGGTTTTGTTGCTCTTTGGCAATATTTTCTTGACAATGTATCGTGAAGGGAATTTTTAATACTCTATTTTAACTATGAGCCATGAGCACAGATTATTACGTCGATCGCGATCTACAGGTTGATCACAGAGTTATTACTGATTTTGTCCTGGCTTGATAACAACATTTTGAGGGAAATTTCTACCAATTGTTATATCGACTACAAATGATCAACACTGGTCATGATGTCGAGCTACCGGTTGATCACATAACTCATGCAGATTTCGTCACCTTTTCGCAATATTTTCTTGACGATGTGCTGTGAATGAAATTTTTAAGAAACTATCCTTACGGTAAGCCATCATCAAAGATCATGATCTATCAATCACTTGCAGCAATAGTACTGGTCTGTCGTAGGACTTGTGATTTATCTATTCATTTATTTATTTTACTGATAATAACTGCTTCATTGTCTAGGTACACATGTTTTTCATAACTTGGGGTTTATGGTGTTTTAGGTACACAGTTCATTCATAGTTTGGCTAATTTGGAATGTGCAGGAATGTATTACATACCTGTCAATCTCCATGGCTCCATGCCCTTACAAACTGCCGTATTTTCTCTTACAAAACACAAGATAATCTTACACCATATTTTTTTTTTCAAACGTGTTTATTTATGTAGTTTAACATGTTATGTGTTTTGTTATATCATATATATTGTTAATTAACGTTTTGTTGTGAGATCCTGAGTTGCTCGACATGAATGAGGTTTATTATCAAAAAGTTCAAAAATGAAGTAGCTTGGATGTTCACTGTAGAAGGAAAAAATACATGCAAATATATTTAAGTAGAATAATACATTTTCTTATTCAAATTATTAATTCATTTTCTGCATTAAATTATTGTTGGTAATATACTGATTAATTAAGGGATAACCACAAACCTGTCTTTTTTCATTTTCTCCTTTTATACCTTTTTTTTTCTTAACTTCTTTATGCAACATAATGATTCGCAATATAATGCATCAAAGCAAGGCTCTCTTTAATGAGTTGAGCTGAAAAAGTTGGTTCTCTAAAAAGAGACTGACTTCCTTTCACTACACAACTACCATGGAATGATGCATGATGGGAAATCCCCAGGTGGGAGACGCATGCGCACAGTAGCATCAAACCGCTTTCTTCGTTTGCAACCAAAAAAATCGATACAGAGATAGAGGCTACCGTGGTGAACTCGTTTGACTTGATTGATTTGTCGTTTCGTGATCGTCGGTGTATACCGGATGGTGCCCATCATTGACAAATTTGCGTTTTTCCGTACAGATTTTCTTGTACGCCGTACACGTCTTAAAATGCATAATCAAGGTACTTTGTACGGCAAAAACATACAGGTTGACAGGTACGGTATTAAAATAAACAACATAATTTAAATGGGAAAAAAGGTTCACATTAATTCAACGGTCGAAAACCGATCCCGAACAGATTATGGTCGAGTATCAAGGTATCACAGTGATAAACAATTGCATTGCACGATAGAGAACAAAAACAAACAACAATTACCGGACCATTAAAGTCAACTCTATCTAACAAAACACAATATTTTACTTCCTGCTTAAGCTAGTTCACGTGTTTTCCGATTCGTTTAGCACGTGAGCTTTTGAAGAAAGCCGGGGTTTGAGCTCGGGCTCCGCTCGAGCGACTTCTTTGATCGCGGTCCACCAGAGCGCTTCGGCGTTGAGCCTCCGTGCCCCACTGCTCTCGTCAACAATCCCTTATTCACAACCGCTTTCAACTAAATCTGACCCGGCCGCAGCGCTCTCTAATCTCCGCTTTTCCAGAATCCTCGGCCGGGAAAAAAACGATGGAATTCGAGAAAAAAATAAGTCGTTAGATCAGGGGTCGGGAAACTATGGCCCGCGAGCCAGATATTGGTCGTTTCATGTCTACATATGGCTCAGAGATAAAATTCTACTTGTGCAAATTTCCTCTGTGGGGTTCCAATACTGACTAGCTCTAATTTGAGTGTAGTGCGTGCATAGCCGGAACAATGCTAATACATATAGACGTTCGGTCCAGTAGACTCTTACCTACAGTTTACAGTAAAGGTGTCACACCAACAGACTCTGTTTTGACTGTACATCGATTAAGAATCCTTTATGCGGAAGCATATTTGATAATGTATGTTCAGTGTTGAGATACTTTATGATAAAAACCCAAAGAACAAACTGTAAATAGCCCAAAACGCTAGTCAAGCACACAAAACACTCTGATGGGGTGAGCGGTAAGGGTGCTATGAGTTATGCACACAGCGCGCTTTCTTTCACACGCGGCCACAGCGCTAAATGGAAAAAAGTCCATAAAATATTCATTTGCAGTTTTTTGTGACATATTTACAAAAGGACTTTGCTTGCAGCGTGAAATCATTATTTACGAAAAAAATAAAGGTCAAGCCTCAAATTTGACACAAGTTTAAAGTGGTATACAGGGACTTCAGGTATCACTGTTTCACTCCTTCGCAGATTTTTAATTGAATTGAATGTAAATGTAAATGTTCTGCATTTTATATAGTGCTTTTCAAGTCATCGAAGACCTCCCAAAGCGCTTCACAACGTGCTTCACACTTTTCCCTTTTACACACTAACTAACCGATAGCAGCCATGCAAGGCAACTACCTGCTATCGGGGGCATTAGGGATTCAGTGTCTTGCCCAAAGAACTCGTAGGAGCCGGGAATCAAACTTGTGACTTCTTGATCCCAAGACGAGCGCTTTACCTCCTGAGCCAATGCTGCCCCGATTGTTAATTGTCATGTCACTGATATCATTGTGCATTGTATTTCTAATAGACACCAGACAGCGCGGGACCGATTAGGGAAGGTGTTCTATTTTGGGTGGGTGCGGGACTGGGATAGGCTACTGTTTGCTGTCAGTCAATCAGCCAGAGCATGCACACTCAAGGTCTCTGAGTCAAACCAACTCATGCAGAAGTTGTCCCTGAGATCTGTCTTCCAGTTATTTCCACTGCTTCCTTCTCTAGCCTTGTATGTTAGCCACTTGGCTGCTGGCTATTGTCATTGTTAGTTCCAGCGCCATCCTTCAGTGTCACTCGCCTTAGCCAAGCTGTTCATGCAAGCTAACCTTGCTGAGTTCTGTGATTCTGGCATATGGTGCTTGTCATTTTACACGGTTTCCTTCTCTAGCCACTCCAATTGCTAACATCTGTTAATCTGGGTCCCAACGCTTGACAAATTTGGCTATGCTCTTGTAATCTTTTACTTGGACTCTTCAGTAGGCACTCCTGCTAGCCGCTATATGTATGTATATATATATATATATATATATATATATATATATATATATATATATATATATATATATATATATATATTCACTGACACGAATGGTCATCATCCCGTTTTTTAAAGTTTTGTTCCCATTTTCCTAAAATAAATATTTTCAGATAGCCCGGCAAGAAAAACACATTTTCTTTCGATAGAGCATTAGCAAAGATTGCTATAATTTCCCCCCGTGGTGCAATCTTCCCTCACGGACATTTAAGTGCTCGATTTTAAATAGAGAAAGCGATAATGCCCCCGGACCCAAACGGCAGAATTTCCATACAGTGCACCCCCGGGATACAACATGAATCCGTTCTGGGGTGGGGATTGCAAAGTGAAATTGCCATATAGAGGCCTAGAGAAACCTAAACTAATTGCCTAATGTCTTTAAAAATCCAGTACACCAGAAATAAACAATAGAATAACAAAATAATATATACCATAAATTCCGGACTATAGAGCGCACCTGATTATAAGCCGCACCCACCACATTTTAAGAGGAAAACCGATTTTGTACATACACAAGACGCACCTGTATATAAACCGCATGCGCCCACATTCAAACATGTAACACAAACACAAAATTAACCCAAACCCGACTTCAAGTCCCGCGATTGAAACTAAATGTCTTCATTAAAGTCTACAGTCCAAAAATCACAGCCGGCAAAATGAACGGAAAATGATACCGGTACTTAAGGTTTGATGCAGACCTGCAGAGTCCAGGTCCCGTTGAAAGTAATCCAAGGAAAAAAGTGTATATTTCCAAAGATAAGGGTGGGAAAAATATGTATCAAATGAACAGATTTACTCACGCAACTCCTTTTCCTTTAACCAACTTTTTACCCCCTCTTCTTTCCTTGTCTGTCCTTCACCTTTAGCGGTCCTCACTTAAACTCGGCACCCCGCGTTTGTTCCGCCCCTCATTTTTCGTTCATCTGTGCAAAACATATCAGGAAAAGTGTCTAATAATACAAATAAATACATTACAAAAATATACAGTTGCAAATACACATTATACGTGGGTTACACATATTTACAAAGAAAGACGGTGCACCGAGAGAGTTTTCAAAGCTTTAATAATAATAATATAGCTTTGACAGGGCAGTTAATGATAGAAACACTCGAGTGCCGCTAGCGGCCGTTAAAAAAAATGACATAAATTGGTCGCATCACTGAATAAGCCGCAGGGTTGAAAGTTAGGGGAAAAAGTAGCGGCTTATAGTCCGGAATTTACGGTATATATACCACAAATACTTGCTATGTTTAAAAAAACTGTTTCTTTCTAGTTTTACTAAATGTTCTAGTAAAAACAGAGAATACATAGTTACAATAGGTACTAGCAGTTTTTTTTCGTATACTATAGGTGGGATTGTTTTCCTTAAATAAATGAAATAATCTACCATATGTTAGAAGATATAGTTTGTCTTATCATAAAGATGTTCTCTCTATTGCATTCCAAAAATAATGTTAACTATTTTAACATTAAAAAAATGTACTCAAAATTGGCAAAATAATATTTTATGTTTTTATTTTTTTGCAATGTTTAAAATAAGCTAACGTGTGACACGCCATGCCACTTGTATGACGACGCAAGACTGAAAACGTCAAGAAACAGCGTGCATGTCTATAGGAGCAGCAATGACATCAAGTGGTAACTTAAAGGCGCAGTATGTTTAAGAGCCAGGGCATCTGCAAGTATGCATTTTTCCGAATACAATTGTGAATAAAATATGACAGTATTGCATAGGTTGAAACGTCCCTCTGATTTTTGTATTCTCTTTATTTTTGACTATAGTCCTGATCATCGATTGGTTATTGCTGTGCAACTTGGAAAGCCATTTCTTGAGAATCACAAGCTTCTTTTCCATGGTTATCATGTTTTTGCTTCTCCGTTTAGCATCACTACCAGCTTTGGAACCCAAAGTGAATAAATACAGTGCAAACAATGCAGTATTGAATCACCAACATGCTATGTCTATACAAAGTACACAAGATTCTGAAATGGATGACGAGAAAGGCATTGTGGGAGCTAGTTCGGCCCATAGCATATCGCCATTTCATGATGCCACGGAGTAAAGCAATGGACTCGCATTTTATATTGCATCGAACAAAGGCAGGTAGGTATCTTGGAGACTTAATTTGCACAATGTCATGATCCAGGCTGCCACCATCCTCCAGGGGGCGCCAAAAAACCGGACTGGAGGACCGCTTCTTCAACACCTGAGCCTTACTATAATCAGGAACCCTGTATTAAAGGCTGTTCCTATATCAGAGACTGCCCGTTGGATATATACTCCTAATTTTCTGATGTTTCGGCTGAGTATGCTCTGGACTTCCTGAACTTTCCCAGCCTTAAATGTTTTCTAGACTTTTTTTGTATCCCGACCCCCCAACCCCCTCGATTTTTTATGAATTCACTTTGTGCTTAAACAAACTGTTGTCGTTCAGCTTCTATCTCTGCGCTTGGGTCCACCTCGCCAAAACATAGTAATATAGTGGGGAAAATGCCGTAAAGAGGGGCCAAAAAATATATTTTTTCTTATTGAAAAGTTATAAGGCGGGGTAATATGTCCTGGAGTTCTACTGCACTTCTTTTTAAGGTCGTCAAAATCAACATCGTCACTCTCACGTGGCAAAGTCCAATTTTTGTATCGTGTGAGTGTCTAAAAGTCGTTTCTGAAATGGATTCCCGATTTCCCAGCATTCCTCCATCTCTTTGCTCTTTACATTTATTATTCATTCTTGATGTTCAGTCAAGTACTTACCAAGTCAAATGCCAACAACTCGAAGCTGACATCAAATGGTTACATCAGTCTCGAAGGTCCTCATTATACTACTTTACTATTTTGGCTATGGAGATAAGAGCTGGAATTATAATCACCTATTTTGTCATCGTAAATGAAATAATCATCTGGGTTATTATTCTTCATTACTTTGTTTTCAGCGCAAATCTATTTCTATAATTCTTATGTGTTTTGCAATGAGGATAATCGTTAGTATGCGGATTAGCATCTTATCAATAATTTATGCCATGAATAATTTCATAAAACACGTCACTTGATGCACAGTTGGAGATTTCGTCACTCTTTGGCAATGTTTTTTGTAATGGATTCTTAGGGAATTAGGGAATTTTTACTAAACTTACTTAACAATAATCAATTATTACAAATCATGACATTGATCACTATTTGGCGGTCGACCATTGAGTTCGTCCTTATTTCATCACACTCTGGCAATGTGGCGGTAGTTTTCTTGATGACGTATTTTGAGGATAATTTTCACTAAACTCTATCTTTACAATCAACAATCATGACGTCGATTACTATGAACCGATCAATCCTGAGCTTGTCAGGACCAGAACGGAGACAGGACTGAATTGCGTTACGTTTCTTTCAGTTTTATTGGAAAAAAGAAAAGGGTTGCACCCATGATCCGGTGATCGCTGGGCGCAGGAAGCAGGTTGCTCTGGACGCGGAAGTGGGACATCCGTGGCGAGCGATGGCGGTTTCAGGAACGGAAAATTGGGTCAGTAGCCGGGACAGGAGAGCAAAAACGTGGTCGGGGTCAGAAACAAGTCGTAAGCCAGGAGAGGAGAGTAGATGTGGTCAGGATCAAAAACGGGTCGAAGCCGGGGAACAGACGGGAGCAAAAACAGGTGGGAGTCACGGTCGAAAAGCAGGCTTGCCTAGTGTAAACGGAGGTTCGCAGACGGACTGACAAAAGGGGATTGACAGGACTGAGTTCAAATAGTGAAAGGGAGCCAATCAAAACCCGCGGCAGTTGGCGCCAAATGAGCGGGCACAGGTGCTTCGCATCAGTAATAATGACAGAGCTATTAATAAATTTGTCTAACTTTGGCAACAAGCTATAGTTTTTTGTCGATCACAAACTACTGCTCGATTGCAGAGCTAGTAATAATTTATTCGCACTTTGTCAATTTATTTGATAGAGTGTTGTCAGAGGAATATTTGTTGAAACTCAATTTTAGTTGTGAATAAGTAGCAGAGATGATTGCCGAACCAGTACTGAATTTGTCGCACTTGATTTATGAATTCTTACTGAAGTGTTGAGAAGGGAATTTTCCCTAAGCGCTTTCAAAAGGATAAGAGATCATCACTGATAAGGACGTCAATCATGATGTACTGGTCGATCGCAGAGCCAGTACTGATTGGATCCCACTTTGGCAGTGTGCTGTAGTTGTCTTAATGGCAGATTGTCAAGCAAAGTTTTACTTAACTAAAAATCTTTGCTATAAATAATCAACACATTATGATGTAGTGCACGATCTACTGGTCGATCCGGAGCTAGTGTAGATTTTGCCTCACTTTGGCAATGTGCTATTCGTTTTCTTGATTACATTTTGTGAGAATATTTTTACTAAACTCTATCTCAACGATAAGCTATCAGAACAGATCATGATCCACCATTCGTTCAGAGATCTAATACTCATTTGGTCACACTTTGAAAATGTGCTGTAGTTTTCTTGATGTGTATTAAAAGGAATATTTACTACACTCTATCTTAACAATAAACGATCAGAACAAAGCGTTGAACACTATCTACCAGTCGACAGAGCTAGTACTGATTTTCTTGACAGTGTGCTGTTCGGGGATTTTTTACAAAACTATCTTAAACATAAATGATTGGTACATACCTTGAGTTCAATCGCAATCTACTGGCTGATCTCAGAGTCAGTACTAATTTTGTTGCACTTTGGCAATGTGAGGTAATTTTCTCTATGACGTTTTGTGAGTGGAATTTTTACTAATTTTTCTTATTCAGTATAATCTCTCTCCTCAGCATCGAGAGCAAGATATTCTTTTCAGTATAGTTCCTCCTGAGAAATTCCTACATTGACACCTCTGTGCAGAAGGGACTCGTTTCAAAGATCTAAGTGCTCGGTTATCCAGAAAGAGATTTGGGTAGGAGCGGCGATAGTGAGCTGCAGTAGGACAGTAGGAATGCGACAGTAGGGGGCGTGGACCCGCTACAAAGAGGCAGCTGGCCGAAAGATTTCGTGGACAGAGCTGAAGCTATCTACCCACTCTGCCAAAGGGTCGGATAGCTAGAGCACATCTTGAACTGCTGCCCATGTGGACTGGAAGAGGGACACTGGCGCAATGACCAAGTGCTGCAAGTCTTTGCTGAGGCCATCATCACAGGGATTTCCACCAGCAAACACCAACAGCGAGCGGGGCAGCCCATTGCCTTTCTCAGAGCTGGGTAAAAACCACAGCAGTACAAGGCTGAAGTAGGTGGTCTCCTGGCAAATGCCCAAGACTGGTAGTTGAAAATTGACCTAAGGAAACAGCTCAACTTCTCAGATGACATCATGATGCCTCAGGTCCGACATCGTCCTTGTGTCAGAAACAACAAGTGGTCCTGCTTGAATTGAGACAGGAAAAGAGGAGGCTTTTGAGAAGAGGGGATCCAAGTATGTGTTACTGGCAGGCGAATATTGAAGCAGGGGAAGGAATACCCGGTGCAATCCCATAGAGGTCGGGTGCAGAGGATTTGCTGGTCAGACACTCATCAGGGCACTCAAGATGCTGGGCGTAAAGGGACTAAACAACAGGCCAGCCATTAGGAACATCAATGACGCAGTAGAGAAGGCATCCAGATGGCTGTACACAAAGCGGGGCGACACGTGGTCACAGGATCTTAGGTCACAAGCTGGGACCGGATCAACCCTGGCTGGGTCTCCCAGGTGAGGACTTCTGTTGTGAGACCTGAAACACCCAGTGAACCCAGTTGTCAACACTGACGATGTGTCTTAATTTGCACCAAAAGTGTATAATAGAGCTGATCTTAGAGCCAGTATTGCTTTTGTTGCACGTTGGCAATGTGAGTTCTTTTTTTTAACGATTTGTGGTGGGGATTTTCCCAAAATTATCTTATAAATAATGAGCACAGATCTTTACTTTGATCCCGATCCATCGTTTGATCCCATACTTAGTATGAAATGAAATGAAATGATCTGCATTTTCTATAGCGCTTTTCAAGTCAATGACTTCCCAAAGCGCTTTACAATGTGCTCCACATTTTCCAATAGCGGCCTTGTATTGCAGCCATGTAAGACGCTAACCTGCTTATTGGGGGTATTAGGGGTTCAGTGTCGCACTTTGGCAATGTACGATAGTAGTTTTCTTGATGACAAGTTCTTAAGACATTTGTATTTAATTACTTTAATGATAAACAATGGCAGCACGGCGGCGCAGTGGTTAGCGCTTGTGCGGCACAGTTCATGTCATGGGAACCTGTCGTGGGTTCAAATCCAGCTCCAGACATCCTGTGCGGAGTTTGTATGTTCTCCCCGTGCTTGCGTGGGTTTCCTCCGGGCACTCCGGTTTCCTCCCACGTTCCAAAAACATGCATTTCAGGTGAATTGGCCGGTCCAAATTGTCCCTAGGTGTGAATGAGCGAATGAGTTGTCTGTCACTGTGTGCCCTGCGATTGGCTGGCAACCAGTTCAGGGTGTCCCCTGCCCACTGCCCGGAGATGGCTGGGATGGGCTCCAGCCCCCCCGCGACCCTAATGAGGATAAGCGGTACGGCTGATGAGATGAGATGAGATGAGATAAACAATCGCCACAGATCATGATCGACATGTTTAACAATCTACCGGTCAATTAAAGAGGTAGTACTGATTTTATCGCACGTTGGCAATATTTTATTAAGAATATGTTTTTAGAGGAATTTTTCAATGAACTATCTTAACTATAAAAGATCAGCATGACGTCGATCAAACTGTCGATTGCGATCTACCGGTGGATCGCAGCGTTAGTACTGGTTGATCACGGGAAAGTGTATACAGTTCTTTGTATTGTTTGGGGCAGTCTTTCATCTTATACCGATAGCGCTTTCATTTTGAACCGAAAGGAAATAGCAACTGAGAAGTCAGTGTAGCCCCACAAGGGACGAGCGAATCCTTCAGGGATTCCAGTTGGAAATTGCGATCCCAGACGTCCCCGGCTATAATCTGGTCTGCTTTCTTTGAAGGAAACCCCGTGCGAGTTTAGGACCTTGAAATGCCATCATTTGAATAAAACTAGTTGAACTTCCTGTCGACTTCTCCTCATTCGAACTTGATTATATGATGAATATATTCAAATAATCTACCGTGTTGTCATAATGATCCAAATTAAAATATATGAATGCAAAAATATATATTTTTGAATTAAGATTTGGCTTCAATCAAATTAATCAAAATCAATACTATTTTAGAACTATTTAAGATAATGCTGTGGTTGAGTTATACATTCATAATGACTTATAAATCCAAATCCAAGTCAAGGACTGTCAAAATTGAATAGAGACCATCTAACTCTGACGTCATATTTGGCCATTATCTATCAGCCCTATAATTATTGTGTATCCCTAATATCAAGGGATAATAAACAGATGATCTTAATGATGCTTCGATTTTTTTTGGACATCACAATCTTGTTTAAATCTTTTATGGTGTAATAACGTCACGTAACCCACCCTCAACTCAAGTGCAATTGAAAACATGTTGGTTTAAATAAAAAATATTCAGCAAGTATTTTCAAATAAATATGTGTACACCTACATTTTTGTATGTTTTTCTCCTACAGGAAAACAAAAATTCAATGAGTTTAATACATTGAATTATATTTGTAACACAAAGTGATGCTAGCAAAAAAGCACAGTAGCCACCAAAACGATTTGCTAATGCGGCTAGCGGCTGCTTTGGCAGAAAAAAAGCGTTAAATCCAATCCAGTGACTGCCAAAACTGAATATCATACTGGTAATTAGCGTGTATCCCTAATATCAAGGGATAATGAACAGCCAGGGTTCACCAACCTTTTTAAGCTGGGAGCTACTTTTTGTTACTAATTAGCGCAAAGGGCATCCGGTTTGATATGCATTCCTAAAATTACAACATATCATGTCATTACTATGTTATTAACAAGTTAATTGTTGAAAGTGGGGTTAAATCAACTCAAGTCAACCACTAGTAAAATAATTTTACTAGAAAAGCACAATGACCAAGACTGGTAAACTATTTTGAAAACAGGTCCACGTTGGAGACCCCTGGAACAGAGGATCCTAGCGATCCTTCGATTTTTTGGGACATCACGATCTTGTTTAAATCCTTCATGATCCAATAAAGCCATATCGGCTTCCCTTGATTCAAATGCAATTTAAAATTTGTCAGTTTGAAAAACAATTTTGCTCTTTTCTTCAAATGAATCTGTCGACATCCAGCCTTTATTGAGTGTTTTTTAATTTCTCGCACCATCAGAGGGGAGAACAAAACAGACTGAACTGTATTAATTCGATAAATTGAATTATATCTGTGACAGAAAGGGATGCTAGCAACTAAAGAGACGCTAACTACCGAAACGATGGTGTTTGCCACAAATGAACAGCTGATCTCAACATCACAATATTGTTTAAATCCTTCACTATCTAATAACATCATAATGCCCGACATTAATCCCCCAAAATTTTTAAACTTTTAAGTTTGAAAAAATGTCAGCAAATGAAAAGTCTACACCTAGCTTTTATTGTGTGCCAAATCAATTAATTCAATAAATTGAGTTGTATTTGTTACACAAAACAACTAAGAAAATGCTAGCACCAAAAAAAAAAATCACTACTCCAGCTAGCAGCTAGTGGATAGCGGCTACCGGCTACTGGCTGTTTTGGCAAAAGAAAGGCATTAAATCCAATCCACGGACTGTGCTGGTAAATTCTTGAAATTGTTGCCATGTTTCTCAACAAATTTTTTTCAAAAATAATGCGGAAACTGCTCACTGGTAGCTTCACTTTGGCATTGCATGACTTCTTTCATTATAATCCACGGTAGCTTCATCACTCCCTATGGGTGTAGCCCAACAGGACAGGTGTATGCTACACCTAAACAGGGCACTATGAAATGTGTACTAGTGCAAGGAATAGGTTTTAATTATGGAAATTTATTATGAACCATGCAAAAAAATGAAGACAGCGTTTCCCAGTTGTAAAATTGCAATTTGAAAAACTTCCTGCAACTGAAAATGTAGGCTGCATATTATTTTTGTTACCTAACACTTACATGAAATATTTGTATAAAACAATTCAACACACGTATTGTTCAATTTATTTGTGAATTATTCAAGGTCTAACAATGTCACAAAGCGGGTCGGGAAGCAGGAAGTTGGAACTCATTTGCGTAGACGATCTGTCACTTTAATTGAAAGTCCAACAAGCACAACAAGAATAAACAGGTATCAAAAAGGCACGAACAGGTTTTCAACAAGGGTAAACAACGATCTTGCAAAGGGCAGTTCCAAAAGGCACGTTTAAGTACCCATAGGAGTAATCAGGAAATGCAGGTCAGCCGGTGTCAAGGGGCGGGGCCAGCTGGGTGCCATGACAACCGTGCAGGACATGACAAACAATCATACGCCTTGATGAATGTACACACAAGATTGCTGTCAAATTGCCCACATGTTGGTTTAAAACCAGGGGATGGTGTCATTGTAACCTGTACAGTCCTTTGAGACATTTTGTGATTTAAGGCTATACAAATGAAAGTGACTTGAATCCCAGGGGGCAGAGCATTCCACAACACCAGGGCCGGAATGGAGAATGCTCTCGAACCTTCTTGGCTCTTGGGATCACGAGTAGACGAGAATTTTCAGAGGGAAGGCCCCGGAACGGAACATAGGGGTGAATTAAATCTGAAAGTCCATTCATGATTTTGTATAATACCAACAGAAAATAACGGAAGCATGTAACTGCTGAAAAGAAGGGGCCAAGTTCTGAACCCTGCGGAACACCACTGGTAACACTACAGGGCTCAGATGTCATTTAACCATTATTAACATAATGCGTCCTATCTGAGGGATAGGATTTGGATCCGAACCATAAGATGACGGTTCCTGAGAGAACAATTCATTTTTCCAACCGTTCTAGATATTTTGGTTCACAGTGTCAAAGGAAGCACTAAGGTCAAGCAGGACCAACAGTGATGACGCGCCGGAGTCCATTGCTAGTAGATCATTGGTTACCTTAATCAGAGCTGTCTCAGTAGAGTGATTTGCCCTGAATCTTGATTGCATAGATTCAAAAAAGATTGTTCTCAGATGTAAAATCATTCAGCTGCTGTGTCATAACCTTTTCAAGTACTTTAGAAAGGAACGGTAAGTTTGACATTTTGTCATTACATAAGCTTTCTGGAACACGGTTGGATCGTTTCAGTGTAGGTTTAATGACAGCGGACTTAAAAGCCGGTAGAACATCACCTGAAAAGTTTATAATATTTAGAACTAAAGGTCCACTTAAGATATTATATGTAAATTGCAGATATATTTGTAGCTTTGCAAAATAAATGATTCACATCTTCTTTTAGTGGTACTGTGGAAAAAGAAACATTGGCCTTGAAAGTCCTTAAAAAGTTCTTGGATTCGGCCATGGAAAGGGTGTGCAAACCTTGTTTAGTGCATACCTAATACCAAGGGACTATATCACAGACTCCTGCATCTTTTTCCTGCCAAGCCCTTGGATTTTGTCCTCTCTCGTCTCCGGCATCTAGCGGAATGAGGGTTCCTCGTATAACCTCCCCTTGAAGCTCACCGTTGGGACGGAGTTAGTGCTTTGCGGCTACGCAGTCATCCATCCCGAAGTCGGGAAGTGACACCAGGTCTTGACCCTGGACGCTTGATGGAAGCCGCCACCGACTCGGGGCCCGAGCGCAGCATTGCTCCTTTCCTCCGAGAATTTCTGTCTTCCTGACATTCACTTAGAATAACACATGGACACCAAAACACAGCTTATTTATTCATGAACGTTTCCAGGAACAGTGTTTGCACTCGGTTTAAGATTTCCTTCGGACCGTCAACGGGATTACGATCGGAATCGATGGGGGCCCGGCCTCGGTGTCCTGACCCCGTTGTCCCGTTGTGAACATTTTTTATAACTTATGGATGTTGTTTAAGAACGAGGCTGGACGGGATTTTCATGCATATTTTTGCCAAGATTTATTTCACAATGTCTGATTTTCTTCTAAAAGGAACCCTACTCTGTTTATGTGTGATATTAGACTTTGACCACTTCTAGCCCTTTGAGACTCTTTGTGATTAAGGGCTATACAAATAAACATGACTTGACTTGACTAGGACATAATTATTTTCTCCCAATTTGCTTTCGCACAGAAAAGATTATTCCGGAAAATCTGTAATTTTTTTTAACAGACAAGCAAGCCTATAAAAATGACCAATACTCAAATGCAATGAGTGCCATCCCATTTTTGAAGATATTTTTTGTCAATTCTTTTATAAAATATATATACGTGGGTGTGTTTGTATGTGTGTGTGGGAATGCCTTCTGAATTATTTTTTCTGCTTATTTTAAATAGTTTTTTTGTTCTTTGAACTTATGTTTTTCTGTTTTTTTTTTTTTAAATCTCTCTTTTTTTTATTTTATTTTTCCTTTTTTGGGACCTTTTTTTCTGACTTACAAAAACAGAAAAAAGATGATATTATTATTTTTTTAGTTTAGTGACAAAAATATATGTTTTTAATTTTCTTTTTCTTTTAAATATACATATTTTTTTCTGTTTTCTGAGGTAAAACAATTGTGAGCGAAAAGCAGATCCCAGAATAGCAGCAAAAATACATTATTTTCCAAACACAGAAAATGTATTTTGAAAATAAAATAAATAAAATTGATCATCATGTAATAATAATAATTATTATTATATTATATACATAGTATAATATGTATATATATATATATATATATATATATATATATATATATATATATTTATTTTTATTTTTTATTTTTTTTATTTAGAAAATAAAATCGACCACATAATAATAATAATAATAATAATAATTAATTATAGTGTCAGAAAATCAAAAGAATATTTTTCTGACATAAAAAAATATATTTAAAAAAACTGAAAAATATAAATAAAATGATTGAGGGGGAAAAATCAAAAAAGAAAAGAAATATAGAAAAACAAAAAATTAAAAAAAAAACAGAACCCAAAAATAACCTAAAAAAAATTGTTGAAACCATGAGGTTTTTATTTTTCATTTTTCATTTTTTTGTAATTTTTAATCATTTTTCAAGTGAATGCTTCCATATCCTTCCAAACAAAACCAGCTCCGTCTCGAGCTACTTAATGCATGTTTCTTAGACCATGCATTGGGTGCCATTCAGTCCTGAAGCACTTTTATAATGTTTAGATGTGACATATTTTCACATCATGGTCACACTTGTAACAATATACATAATCATATACAAAGTGTGCTACTTAATGCATAAGTCTGGCACCTTTGAAAAACCCAAATGAAATTCAGTCGAAAGAAAAACTAATACCGGGACCATTCATCGCATAACTTGAACCCACTCACGACATCAGATTCAATTTCTTTTTGATGCAAAAAAAAAAAAAAACACTTTCTTTTTACAAGAAACGACCTGAATGACAAAGACTCAGCAAAGCATGGCACATTCTTTTTCTGCTCTTTGGAGAATCCTTTCACGGCAAAGATTAGTCATTGGAATTGCGGCACGGTTCCTTTAATGCACACAAGTGCGACGAGACAAAAGTGCCGCCAGTTGGGTCACGGTAAAGAAACAGTATGACAGGCAATTTGCTTCTTTATATTCAACAAGTTTAAACAGAACTCCTTGCGATATGCAAAAATCAGTAAAGAAGCCTCACCCTTATTTTCACAGCAATGGGAATAATAGATTTTGGTCGCACGAGTGCTGTTCATTTTAGTTGGAAAGAACGAAAAAGGAGCAGTCAAACATTAGACAAATTTGCTCTCTCTCAGCATTCTTAGCAATGCTCGACTGGGGATGATGGATCACGGCCTGAGAAGTGCAGTTTATTTTAGACGTGCTACAAAGGCACGCTTTAGCAGTTTGAACTGAAAAAAATAGAATAGAATAGAATGTACTTTTATTGTCATTGTTACAAAATGGTTGAACATATTGTGACAACGAAATTGGACCTGGCACTCCAGTTTCACATTTAACAGTGAGGATAAAAGAAAACAAGCGATAAAGGAACAAAGAAGATACGGTTATAATTTACACAATATAAAGGAACAAAGAACATACAGTTTATAATTTACACAATATTTACACAAGAAATGTGGGCATGTAGGATGTTAAATACAGTTTTGGGATCGTATTAGTGCAATATGCGGTAGTGCAAAAATAGGCAACATTCAAAGTGAGCAAAGGCATGACTACAATTTTACATCTGTATGAGGTAGTGTGTTTGCAAGAGTTTCAGTTTTTTTGTGCGGTGTGTGTTAAGGGTGGTAATGAGTCTGTTTTTGTTTTGTGTGACTTGTAGCATCTGCCGGAAGGCAGCAGGTCAAAGAGGTGGTGGCCTGGGTGAGAAAAGTCCTTGATGATGTTTTATGCTCTGCTGAGGTAGCGAGAGCAGGCAATGTCCTCCGGACTGGGTAGAGAGCAACCAACGATTCTCTGGGCTGTGTTGATGACCCTCTGAAGTGTTTTCCTGTCTGCTGCCGTGCACCCAGCATGCCACACCGTAATGCAGTATGTCAGAATGCTCTCCAATGTGGCTTTGTAAAAGGACACCAGGAGCTGCTGTTTCAGATGATTTTTCCTGAGAACTCTCAGGAAATGGAGTCGCTGCTGGGCCATCCCCAACACTGCTCTGGTGTTTGCAGACCAGGAGATGTTCACACCCAGGAATTTGAAAGAGTGGACTCTCTCTGCACAGTCTCCTTTTATAATGAGTGTTGCTGGGTTCCTGCCTTTCCTCCTGAAGTCTGCCAGCCACTGTTCTCGACCCGTGATAGTAGATGGTGGCCGAAGCAGTGCAGTTCATTTTAGGTGAGGCAGAACGTCATGCCTTTTGACAGTAAAGCCTTCTACTGGTTCCTGCTTGCAGCAATATGGGATTAGGGATAAAAGTTTGCAACCACATGAATGCAGTTCATTTTAGGCGGAAATAATGGCAAATAAAGAGAAACAAGGACCAAAAAAAAAATTACTCTGCCTGTCTCTGCTCTCAGCAAGAGTTCATCAGGGATAATGGGTCGCAGCGGCACAAGTGCATATCAGTTTCGGCGGATATACAGTTTCGGTAAAAAAAGGCGCCAGGCCTGACAAAAGTCTGTTCTGGTGGCCCGTCAAAAAAGCACTCTGCCTGTCTCTGCTCTTATCACAGGGATAACAAATCACAGCCTCACAAGTGAAGGTCACTTTTGGCTGGTATACAGTAGCGGCTATATTAATGTCTCTTGTCTCTTATCGTGTGTTTTATTCCGAGTTCTAAGGTAATAGACCAAACAATAGCCACAGCAATGCATTTTATATTAGACATGCCAGAATGCCTCGATTCTCGACTAAAGTGCCTTCTGCTAGATTAGGTATAATGGATTGTGGCTGCACCGGTTCAGTTCACTTTTTGGTGGACAAGATAGCCAAAAAGCTTCCGTGCCTGACTAAAATGCGCTCTGCCTGTCAGGACCAGAACGGAGACAGGATCCACTTGCGTTGCGTTTCTCACAAGTTTTTTTGGAAGAAAGAGAAAGGGTTGCGCTCACGATCCGGTGATTGCTGGACGCGGGAAGCAGATCGCTCTGAATGCGGAAGTGGATCTTCCGTGTCGAGCGATGGTGGTGTCGGGAACGGAAAAACGGGTCAGTAGCCGGGACAGGAGAGCAAAAACGTGGTCAGGTCGGAGGTGAGTCGTAAGCCAGGGAAGGAGAGTAGTCGGGTCGGGGACAAAAGAGGTTGAAAGCCGGGACTGGAGAGTAGCCGTGGTCATGATGAAAAAACGGGTCGAAGCCGGGGGACAGACAGGAGCAAAAAACAGGTGGGAGTCAGCGTCGAAAAAGGCTTGCCTAGTGATAACTGAGTTTCGCAGACGGACTGACAAAAGGGGACACATAGGAGTGGGTTTAAATAGGGACAGAGAGGCAATCAGAGTCCGAGGCAGTTGGTGCCAAAGGAGCGGGCACAGGTGATGCATATCGGTAATCATGACACTGCCAACCTCCGCTTTCAGCATATGGGATTGGGGATAATGGCTTGTGTCAAAGACAATGCAGTTCATTTGAGGTGGAAATAACTGCAAAAAAGAGCCATCAGGCCCGACAAAATTGCAGCAGTATACTATCAGGGATAAAAGATCGCAGATACACAAACTCAGTTTAATTTAGGTGGAAATAATGGCCAAAAGAGCTTCCAGGCCTGAACAAGGCTGCACTCTTCCATATATGTGATAATGGATGGTGGCTGAACGAGAGTAAATCACGTTTTGTGGACAGTGTGGCAAAAAAAAACAAAAAAAAAACTCTAGGCCTGACAAAATATGAGCTCTGCCAGTCCTCACTCGCATATGAATTGTAACCACACAAGTGCAGTTCACTTTTAACGGAAAGCACAGAAAAAGGAGCAGCCAGGGATGACAAAAGTGTGTTTTGCTAGACCTTTTCTCTGGGCAATATGCGATCGGGGATAATGCATCAAAGAATGTTTTCAATCCGCGATGCACTGAGGCCGCGAAATACAAAGTGCCAACTAACGAGGGATAACAGTATAAACCACAAATGGGAATTACTTTCTTTTTTTTTCATTTTTCTTCTGGGATCTTGGTTAATGGACTTCCCCGTTTCTGTCTCGGGTGAACTCATCAGACAGCAAAGTGCCGTTAGCAAAAGGTAGTTTATGAGGAGATAATTAATCTGAAAAAAAAAAAAAAAAACACTTTGGCGCTTTAGTGAAGAGCCAAGTCTGGAAAGGACAGACTTTTTTCCGTTCAGTAATAAATGCTCTATCAAAACAAACAGGATCTAATGGCGATAGACTGAAGGTGTCAAAATGGCCGCCCCTCGAGGTGGATAAATATTGGATGATTTGAATTACATTCTATAAACTTAAATCTAGGACACTTCAAATATTTTTTGAGGGTTCAGTTTATGAAGAAGGGACTTGAAGACCACGTTGATTTTATTGATGAGATAATTCTATGATAGAAAAAAACTATAATAACGCTATAATTATTTTAAGCAACGAAATGTTGGCAGTAAAACCAGAAATTCTCGTTTCCATGACAACAAACACATTACGCTGGGAAAGAGTAACCCGAGCACCCGGCTTGTGTCCCAGTATTCTCACGTCGCACGTAGAATGAATTATTTTATTTTGAAAAATCACTCCGTTTTATATAATGCCTATAATCGTCGATTGATGACTGTTACTGTTTTGGTTCAACATGTTTTTTCAAATTCAGGAAATAAACGTATTTAGGTGTGGTCGACGTGGCAAAAAATATCGCTATTAAAAAAAAAAATTACAATCTCAATTTCTCACGATTCTTTAAAATAAATTTAGATTAATGACGATATTTTCAACCATTTTTTTTCATTTTTTCGTTAAATAAAATCTGAAATTTTAGGAAATCCTACTTTTTTACGGAGTTTAATAAAAAATGAGCAATTCATTAATTTGTTATTTTTTATAATGCGTTATTGCTAATTATCAGCTGTTAGTAGCAACCTACTCAGCTAAAACGGGTTGAAAAGATGTGGAAAAGAGGTGGAAATACCTGATTAATAAAGAGAAGTTTTACTTACTTTTGGAAGATGGGCTTCAAGTGTCACGTCCGGCGTGGTTGCCATGGCGCCCAGTCGCTCCCAGCCGGGTGGCGCTGGATTCTGGTGCGGTTGCCGCGGCGCCCAATTGGCCCCGCCCATGGACACCGGCTGAGGCGCATTGACTGATTGCTTTTGGAGTACCGTATTTTCCGCACTATAAGGCGCACCTAAAAGTCTTATTTTTTTTTCAAAAGCTGACCATGTGCCTTATAATACAGTGCGCCTTATATATGGATCAATATTAAGTCGCCATAAAATGTGACAGTATTACTCCAATACCAAATATGCTAATAAAAGACAAAAGAAACGAAATATGAATAAAATGACTACATTTTGTGCAGGCTTGGGGAGTAACGGAACACATGGAATGACAAAAATGAGGTTGGCAAGCTGTTTGGATTTATTTTCATTTTGTTTCTGTCGCATTTTATGTTAGTTTTGCCTGAGATCAAAGAGATCAAAGCCAGGAGAGAAAGCTTACCACGTGTTGTGAGTCATCATTTTTTTCATATTTAGTTTCTTTTGTCTTTTATTAGCATATTTGGTATTGGAGTAATCCAAAAGTCATTGAAAGTAATCCAGTTAAAGTAACCCTACCCAACCCTGCTTAAAGATGATAACACACCTTATTTAATATAATAATTAGCTTCACCTCAAAACGTCAAGTAGCGTCACTGTAGTATTCAAAATTCTCTTCTTACGTTTGAACTAAATCCACCTTAAAGACGCTTGGGAGTCGTCCCTCGTCACTCTTTTTCTCCTAGCGGCGCCGTGACCTAGCATTACACCTAGCTTTGTTTAAATATTGAAAACCTGCGGGCAAAAATTCAATTGGACTTAAATCAAAGACGAGCAGTCTCCCGTGGACGCCACATGTAAAACAGGCTCATGGCAGATTCTTAAGCGTTCTGCCAAAATAAAATGCGAGAAGATAAAGTTGGAAATACACTGGCTTGCGAAACTATTTGGCCCCCTTGAACTGTGTGACCTTTTGCCACATTTCAGACTTCAAACATAAAGATATAAAACTGTCATTTCTTGTGAAGAATCAACAATAAGTAGGACACAATCATGAAGTGGAACACACTTTATTGGATATTTTAAACGTTTTTAACAAATAAAAAAACAAAAGCGGGTGTGCAAATATATTCAGCCTCTTTACTTTCAGTGCAGCAAACTCTGTCCAGACGTTCAGTGAGGATCTCTGAATGATTCAATGTTGATCTAAATGACTAACGACGATGAATGGAATCCAGCTGTGTGTAATCAAGTCTCTATAAATGCACCGGCACTGTGATAGTCTCATCATAGTTTTGGCCTGCTTTTCTTCAGCAGGAACAGGGAAGATGGTTAAAATTGATGGGACGATGGATGGAGCCAAATACAGGACCAGTGTTCTCGTTTACCCGCGTCCCTGCGTCCTAGACGCATCATTTTTGCTGGCGACGCATAGTCTCATATCAACGTGCGTCCCCGGGACACAACCTTTTTGCCACAAAATTGTCATTATTACCCGATTACTTTTTTTTAACAAATATTTATTGCACTCCAAACTTTTCGTCAGGCAGATCCGCCATTGTTGTTTTGGTCTCGCGGTTCGAGTTTTCGTCTGAGATCTCGTTGTGTAGTGAAAGGAAGTCCGTCTTTTTTGGCTCAACTCATTAAAAAGAGCCGACTCTCAAACAGCTCACTTGCTTTGATGATTGATAATACGAATTATGTTGTATAAAGAAGTTAAGAAAAAAAGGAAGTAAAAAAGGAGAAAATAAAAAAGACAGGTTTGTGGTTATCTCTTCGGTATATTACCAACAATAATTTGAAGCAGAAATGTATTAATAATTTGATGATTAAAACTGAATGAATATATAGATTTATATTATATATTTGTCGTCGATTTACGATTTCAACCTCGATATCCCTAAATTTTGGGGACCCATAGATCTCTGTTGGGACCCATAGATTTTTGAGCATGCGAGTCCCCGGGACCCATCACTTTTTAGAGGTAAAATGAACACTGTAGGACCATTCTGGAAGAAAACCTGATGGAGTCCGCAAAAGACCTGAGACTGGGACGGAGATTTGTCTTCCAATAAGAAAATGATCCAAAACATAAAACAAAAGCTACAATGGAATGGTTCACCAAAAACCATATCAAGGTGTTGGAATGGCAAAGTCAAAGTCCAGACCTGAATCCAATTGAGATTCTGTGGAAAGAACTGAAAACTGCTGTTCACAAACGCTTTCCATCCAACCTCACTGAGCCCTAGCTGTTTTGCAAGGAGGAATGGGCAAAAAGATCAGTTTCTCGATGTGCAAAACTGATAGAGACATACCCCAAGCGACTTGCAGCTGTAATCGCAGCAAAAGGTGGCGCTACAAAGTATTAACTCAATGGGGCTGAATAATTTTGCACACCCACTTTTTGTTTTTTAATTGTTAAAAAAGTTTATGTTGCTCAGACGCGGAATTGGCATTTCCGTGGCGAGCGATGGCGGTGTCGAGAGCAGAAAAAAACAGATCAGTAGCCGGGACTGGGAAGCAAAATCGAAGTTGAGATCAGAAAAGGGGTCGGAGCCGGGAAACAGACGGCAATCAGAACAGGAGAGAGGGTCAAAAGCGTCCGAGGCAGTTGGCGCCAAAGGAGCAGGTTTAGGTTCCTCGCATCAGTAATCATGACAGATTTAGTCCAAGTGTTATCGCTAATTTTAATTTGGCCAATTTGGCCAACATTTTTCCCAGAATGGTTGCCTAAAATTGGGTTAGGCGTAATGTTTCTTTTAAATACAGTCGCTGTTTTTCCAATCGACACACATTCAAACTAGACATAGTTGCCTAAAGTTGGGTCAAGCTGAGGTGGACATCATTTAGTCCAAATATTGTCGTTGTTGTTATTTAACTTGTACACTTTGCTCAAAATTTAGCCCAAATAGTTGCCAAAAATTGTTTTATGTTGAGCATGTCCAGTTTGGCCCTAGTTAAGCCCACTTATGGTTGCCTGTAAGGGGGTGAGGTGATATGTGGACATAATTTAGTCCAAATATAACTGTTGTTTTTTTAATTCACCCAATTTGTCCACGTTTAGTCCAAAGACAGTCCAATTCAATTAAGTTATATTGAGCATGTCCAAATCAACCCAAATTCCTTTTATATAGATGTTGACCATATTTAGTCCAAATAAAGTCATTTTTTTCATTTGTCCAATTTGGTCCACATTTTGTCCGAAATTTGGAAGGAACCTATCGAATGTGTTCAAAATCTAGCTCACATTTGGGTCGAGTTGATGTGGACTATATTTAGTCCACATCTGTTTGGTCCGTTTAAGGTTTGATTTAGCTCAAACATTGCCAGGTTTTGATGGTGATGGACTCTTGTGGGGGAGGCAGGAACTGGTGTCAGGGGTACTCAAAACAAGGACCAAATTAACTGTATTTTACGGACTGTGAGACGCGCCGGAGTATAAGTCGCCCTAGCTAGTAAACGCATTATTAAAAAAGAAAAAAAACATTCTTTATGAGTCGCACCTGGAGTATAAGTCGCATTTTTAGGGACACGTACTTGTAATCTCGAAAGTCAATTTAAAATGAAAATAAAATAAAGAACAGGGTGAATAATTATACCGTATACGTTAAAAATGATTGGTATGCCTGGTAATGTCAGTAATGACATTATTCAGATAACTAGCATAAATAATTTGCTTACTAAACTTTTGGATTCACTCCAAATCACAAAATAAAAAAAAAATCATCAAACTCTGTGTCACCAAGGACTTAGACGATGCGCCGCTTCCTCCTTCCGCTTCGATATCGCTTACGTCAGGCTCCTCGTCACATTCGCTTTTTGCCAGTCCCTGCATATTCCACTATTTGCAGGTTGTAATCTGCAGAGTATGTTTTCAGTGCCATTTTTGTGCAGTTGTTTTGATACATTACCGGTTTTGTGCCGAAAAATGTCCACCCACAACAAAATTAGCAACACAGGGCCCAGAGTGTCTTCTTGCGGTTTAGTGTTAAAATAACATGTGAAATGATATACTGTACTGGTAATAGAAAATTAAAACTCAATGATATTATAATATGTTAATAATTTCACATAAAAGTTACAACTGGGATTTAAGACGCCCCCTGGCCAAACTATGAAATAAACTGCAACTTATAGACTGGAAAATACAGTATTAACAAGGAACAAAGTAACAAGCAAACAAGTGAGCAACTAACAAAAATGCCCAAACCAGAAACCAGAAACAAAAATCAAACCTGGGACTGGACAAATGCAAGGGATAAAGTAACAGAAATAAACAAACATTACACATAGTAACAAACGGCAGGGTGAAAGTGGCATGGAAATGGCAATGACCTG
This sequence comes from Urocampus carinirostris, assembly GCF_059441175.1. NCBI lineage: Eukaryota > Metazoa > Chordata > Actinopteri > Syngnathiformes > Syngnathidae > Urocampus > Urocampus carinirostris. The sequence goes on from NC_142352.1 coordinate 14,342,707, forward strand.
ACTATCAGAGAGCTGTCCAAAACAGTCAATTGAAAGCAGAGGCGTCCAACCTTTTCAGGAACCGGGTCAGATTTGCAAATCTGAAAATGTGTGAGGGCCGATCGAATTTCCTCGACCATTTTTATGCCACAGTCTTTAATAAATTCACCCTCTGTAAAAGGTTTGCAGTACTTGGCAATCAGTGTCACGACCTGATAGCTCCCCTTTGTAGCATTTTCATTTGACTCGCGGTGTTCGCAATCCCTGTTTAGACTCTTGCTGTAGGTTTGATTTCCTTCATTGGATCCACCAACAGTTTCAGTCATTCAGACAGTTAGGTTGGTTATAAACCTACAACACAATCAATATATTTTACTTGGGATTGGGGTTGCACGGGTCGGCCTTTGGGTCTACCAAAGGCGGAAACTCCATGTGGCCCAGACCTGAAAGCTGAAGGTCAGGGTCCTCTGGTCCGTTATCCTTCTCAACGAACACTTCCAACGGGACACCTATGGGTTCCCTTGAGGTAAGCCAAGAACATATTTCCCAATGGACTGTTTTGGTACAGGGGCAAAAAATATTCCATTTTGGACATGGTGAACAGAGTGTGTTGTGTCTCCCTTACCCGAGTGACATCGCTGCTTTCGTGTGAAAGTATGACCAATTTGGGTGCCGAGGTGCTTAACTTCTTTGGGTGCTTGGGCATTTAAGTTGGCCATGGTCAAATTTTTTTGTGTTTTTTGCTGCTTTTTCCTTTTTTCTTTTCTTTGTTTTTGTGTATGCGTTTGTTTTGCTGTCGGTCACCCTTCTCGAGGGATATGACCAGGGTAGATGGATAGAAATGAAAATAAAACCTCATATCATCTCATCTCATTAGCGGTACCGCTTATCCTCAGTAGGGTCACGAGGGTGCTGGAGCCCATCCCAGCAATCATCGGGCTGTGGGCAAGGGACACCCTGAACTGGTTGCCAGCCAATTGCAGGGCACACAGGGACAGACAATTCGCTCGCTCATTCTCTTCTAGGGACAATTTGGACCGGCCAATCCACCTGAAATGCATGTCTTTGGAATGTGGGAGGAAACCGGAGTGCCCGGAGAAAACCCACGCAAGCACGGGGAGAACATACAAACTCCGCACAGGAAGTCCGGTAGCTGGATTTGAACCCACACAGGAGGTTCCCAAGACCTAAGAACTGTGCCGCGCACGCGCTAACCACTGCGCCGCCGTGCTGCCCCAAAATAAAACCTGATCATTAAAATAAGGTAAGTGTTTTAAGACCGTTTATGGACCAATGATTTTATTATTGCTACCGAACTTCTTTCCCCATTCCCTTTTTCTAAGCCTGCGAGAAGCTTGTGTCAACAATGTCCTTATATTTTTGTGTGATTCGATTTTGCTTTGTCATGTAAATAAATGTAGTTTGTTGGTATCGAACACATGAATTATTAATTTGTGTGTCTCTATTATTTTCTTTCCGGACTGATCAATCATGATCCATATCCATCCATCGATTATCTGCACCGCTTATCCTCAGTAGGGTCGCGGGGGTGATGGAGCCCATCCCAGCAGTCATCAGACACCCTGAACTGGTTGCTAGCCAATCGCAGGGCACACAGGGACAGACAATTCACTAGCTCAGTCACACCTAGGGACAATTTGGACTGGGCAATCCACCTGAAACGCATGTTTTTGGAATGTGGGAGGAAACCGGAGTGCCCGGAGGAAACCCACGCAAGCATGGGGAGAACATGCAAACTACGCACAGGAAGGTTGGTATCCGGATTTGAACCCATGACCTCAGAACTGTGCCGCACACGCGCTAACCACTGCTCTGCCGTGCTGCCCCATGATCCATATCAAAGAACTAAAAATTCTACAATTTAAAGTTACAATTACAATATGTTAAGAGTATTGCTTCCTTTATCCTTTATTCCTTTATCTTTGTTTTCTTTTGTCCCTACTGTAAAATGTGAAACTCGAGTGCCACGTCCAATTTCGTTGTCAGAATATGTTCAACCCATTTTGTAACAATGACAATAAAGGTATATTCTATTCTATTCTATTCTATTCTATTCTATTCTATTCTATTCCTTCATGATAAATGCTAGAGGCAATATCGAATTCATTCGAGTGGGAAACCGTTAGCACTACCTGCTGGCCTAATAGGTAACCACCGAATTTGATTCTGAATTAAATCGTATTTAAAGCAATTTTCTCTACATCTATTTTAAAGCAATATTCTCTATCCTAACCCCCCACAAACTACAATACCCATAAATCACCATACGGAGGAAGTGCGCTCATGTGACTGCGCAGAGTGTAAATATTTTCAAACCGCAAAATTTAACTAGAGCAGCGATCACGAAGACATATTGAACAGCTTAAAGTAACAAAAACTAATTCATGCTCACCGAAATAATAACAACAGTCAAACTGGAGCAAAATGAAGGATGATTAACCGGTGGTGTTTCACTTCACTTTACGCACGCTAACAGTTTAAGTTCTCTTGACTCGAACTCCGATGCACAATAACGTGTATGCTCCTGTTTTAAATTCTGGAAGCGCAGTTGTTTCGTATTTCGGTAAAAAAAATACTCAAATTTCCACTTCTCCTAGAGGCGGTGGCCCTTACAGTCAACTTTCCTTTTTTTATTTGCGGTTGCCATGCTGGAAATGAGGACAGTGGCCCCCACTAGTGGCACCATCTGATGAAATGGCATTTTTTTTCTTTTTTTTATAATTTTATTTTAAACTGCGGTCAACATTACTGGCGGGACACATATTAATAATTTTATGACAGTAAAAACTTAATTACGTGCTGTATCTTTGGACTTTTGGACTTTGGACATGCCCGATTTAAAGGTGTGTTGTGATTGGATTGTGTCCAGTTCCAAACCCGGTTGGCGCCCTCTAGGGGAAGGTAGCGTACTCGATAGTTCCAATAAAAAAATTGACAAAAACACCCAATGTATTTTTTATTTAAATCCCCAAATCCAGAAATTCATTTCAGCATGAAAAATACAATGAATAATCCTTGATTTTATGTATTTTTTATTTTTCATTTTCATTTTTTTTTGGTTTTTGGAGTTGAAGACGTTTTACAAGTCGTTCCGTTTGAAGGAAAGGAGGTGGCGACCCGGAGGTTTAGCGCTCGTAAACAAGGAAAAGTCAGAAAAACGAGTGCCAATGAAAGATAGGAGACTTTTTCATCATTCATTAAATTTCAGGCGCTTTCCGCGGAGAGCAAAAAGGTAATTAATTTCCTCAAGGACAATTATTCTCCTGCTTTGAGATGTGATGATAAGAGCGCAGACGAGTCTTCTAAAAGCTCGCCACACTATCGGCTTTTATCTGCATGCTTTGAAAAGCCATGTGAAAAATAAACTTTTTTATAATCAAATTAACTTTTTTTTTTTTTTTTTTTACTTTTTTTACTTACAGACTTAACAATAAGAAGCTGTAATTGCTAATAGTAATTGTGTTTTTTTTTTTTTAAAGATTTCCATCACGGAATGCAAACTTTGCTGATTTTAAGTATCATTTTCAGGACAAACAAGAGCGTAATGAGCATTATGGGAAAATGTTTAGCCAAAACATTGTTGTACAACCTGGTACCATGAGTAAAAATAGTGTGATTATCGAAACAAATCTACTGCCTTTTCTTATATCATCCAGGTCCTTGGCAGTACAGTGATTACAAAGTGGATTTTCTGTCCCAATGTTTTATTTTGAAAGATTTCTATCATGCAATACAAACTTCGCTGATTTCAAGTATAATTTTCAGGACAAACAGGAGTGTAATGAGCATTATGGGAAAAAGTTCAGCCAAATCTATTGCCTTTTTTTTTATATCATCCAGGTCCCTAGCAGTACAGTGATTACACAGTGGATTTTTGTCCCCATGTTTTATTTTGAAAGATTTCTATCATGGGATACAGACTTTGCTGATTTTAAGTATAATTTTCAGGACAAACAAGAGCGTAATGGAGCATTATGGGAAATTCTTCAGCCAAAACATTGTTGTACAACCTGGTACCGTGAGTAAAAATAATGTGATTATAAGTTAAATTCTACTGCCTTTTCCTATATCATCCAGTTCCCTAGCAGTACAGAGATTACACATTGGATTTTTGTCCGAATGTTTTATTTTGAAAGATTCATATCACAGAATAAAAGCTTTGCTGATTTTAAGTATAATTTTCAGGACAAACAAGAGCGTAATGGAGCATTATGGGAAATTGTTCAGACAAAACTTTGTTGTACAACCTGGTACCATGAGTAAAAATAGTTTGATTATGAGATCAAATCTACTGACTTTTCTTATATCATCCATGTCCTTAGCAGTGCAGTGATTACAAAGTGGATTTTCTGTCCCAATGTTTTATTTTCAAGGATTTCTATTACGGAATACAAATTTTGCTGATTTTAAGTAAAAGTTTCAGGTCAAACAGGAGTGTAATGAGAATTATGGGAAAAGGTTCAGCCAAAGCATTGTTGTAAAACCTGGTACCATGAGTAATAATAGTGTGATTATCAGATCATATCCACTGCCTTTTCTTATATCATCCAGGTTCCTAGCAGTACAATTATTACACAGTATGTTTATTAATAATAATTATTATTTTTATTATTGTTAATATCGTTATTATTACAAATGTTACAATTAAGCCACGGGAATGAGAATATTGTCAGACATTAAAGGTTGCAGACCAGTGGTTTAGATCACTTGTGGTTAAATTGTTAGTATTTGGCGCTCTCACCACCGCAACCCAGGTTCGATTCCCTTTGCATCTAATGTTTTGCCATCGTGGTCAGTGATGTTTTCTCTGGTCGATCATTGCATAATTACAGTAATATACTTCTGTTAAAGCTCGTAGAACTCACACCCAAGCTTTGCGTTCTATTTTAGGTAAAGTAAAATCAGCGTTTTTGTCAATTCGGTGATCGATTTGCTATTTCCGATTTATTGTTTTGTTTTTCCGCACACATAAGTGATGGAAAACTGGCATGGGCATGCACTCATGGTTTATTTAAAGGGCCAGATGGTTGTTTTGGAACAGAGCAGGGGACTTCTAATAGAACAGATGCTGAATTGTAATATGCCGCTGTTGGCTGGCTTGTTGTGCGCCATTAATGTCTAAAAGCCCATTATCCCCGGCAAATATGTGCACCCTTCACGTAACATTTAGTTATTTTTTTTCTTCCGGGAAGAGACGAAAAAGCTTTCGCTCAATTCTTTTCTGTTAGTTTTCCGCGTAAAAGAAAATGTAGCACTCTCCGTTGCAGAATATACTTGAGATTGTATTTACTGTCGGGAAACAATAAGTGTGTGTGTTGAGGTCATTACTGTGTTGTTAAAGAAGCTTAAAGGGACAGTGTGTGTTATATAGCGACCCCTAGTGGTGTAAAATACTCTATTCATTTCAATACAACGCTATTGATTCAAATAAGCAAAAACACATGCACAATAATTTTTAAATGAAATGATCTGCATTTATATAGCGCTTTACATTGTGCTTCACATTTCCCAATAGCGGCCGTAATCTGTGCAGCCATGTAAGGCGCTAACCTGCTTATTGGGGGTATTGGGGGTTCAGTGTCTTACCCAAGGACACTTCGACATGTAACACGGACAAGCCGGGATTCGAACTGGGATCCCTTAATCCTAAAACGATCGCTCTACCTCCTGAGCTACTGCCGCCCCCAAGACTTGCAGGTTTAGACATTTGTAATTATACTACACAACTTGAATAAGCTGACATGTTTGGCAGCCATCTTATAATTACGGATGTCCAAATGATCATATTTCAAAGCTAGCTTGTTTTTCCTCTGTTTTCTTCTCTAGCCACTTAGGCGAACCATTTGGCTGCAGGCTGTGCCTTGCTGCTACCCCTTATTGCTTGCACACCCCAACGGAGCTTTTATTGTCGCCGGCGACTTTAATCGGGCATGTTTATGTACTGTACTTCCCAAATCCATTCAATACGTGGACTGAGCAATTAGGGAAAAAAACACTGGACCGTGTGTACAGTAAGATCAAACATCCAGTTGGATTCGCCCATCTCTGTCTGTCCCTCACCCCCTCATACACACCCCCTCCGGAGGAAACAAAGCCTATACAACAAAGACAGTTAAAACATCTTCTTTGTTCCTTTATCTCTTTGTTTTCCTTATCCTAACTGTAAAATGTGGAACTGGAGTCGTCCAATTTCGTTGTCACAATATATCCCATGTTGTAACAATGACAATAAAGGTATATTCTATTCTATTCTATTCTATTCTATTCTATTCTATTCTATTATTGTTAGTGTTAGATGCGGCAAATGTGTTACTGAACTTTGCAAGAAAATGTCATTCCAAGCATCCATGAGACTTTTTCAACTGTTCCCTTGCCACTCATGTTAGCCACTTGGCTACAGGTTATCGCTCCCCGCTAGCTGTAATTGTTAGCTGCTTGTCCTTTAATGTCTCTTACCCCCCGCAGTCTCAAGCAAGTGAGTTTCATGATTTCGGCACCTTGGACTTTTTTCCCACTGTTTCTTTCTGTAGCCAACCATATTAGCAACTTGGGTACAGGCTATTGTTTGCACTACTAGCAGCTGTTATTGTTAGCTACTCTGTATAAATAAAGCTTTCTTTTCCCTTCAGTGAACGTCGCTGAGGTCCGTGGAGTCTATAACTTTTTTCCAGTTTCTGTCTCTAGCCACCTCTCATGTTCGTCACTTGGCTGCTATTGTTATTGTTAGCTCCTCCTATGTTTTCCTTCAATTTTATTCACCTCCCACATCCTGACATGCAAGATAATGTCGCTGATTTCCTGGATTTTGGCATATTTCACTTTTTTCCCTTGGTTCCTTCTCCAGCCATTCATGTTAGCCGCTTTCCAGCAGGCTACGACTCCCTCTCGTCGCTAATATCATTGTTAAAGCTTCCTTTAGTCAGTGTCACTCGCCTCCCACAACTGTTCATACAGCAGACATCGCCAATTTCTACATCTCGGCTTTTAGATTTTTGTCCACTGTTTCATTCTCTTGCCACTAATCTCCTTGACTTTGGTGATTTATGGCTGCGACGCTTGACAAATCCAGGCTTGATTTTGGCCTTTATGCAGTTTCTCCCACTTGCCACTGAAGATAGCCACTTCAACCAGCTCTGACCAACTCCATCTATTGGTTCTTTTCAGCCGAACCGGGTGTACCTAGTTCGCCTCCGCTTTTGGTTTCACTCATGGGCTTAACACCAGTTTTGCTCGAAATTCAGTCTTGCTCACACAAATCTGGAATCAGGCTTTTGATTATTGTCCTGCTTTGGGTTTCTACCAATGCACACGCTTCAGCTCCATTATAAGCTAAAGCAACACCTAGTGGTGAATTATTACACACTGTCACTTTAAAAGAGCCACCAGGGGTTGATTGATGGTCCAATCGCAAGTGGCTGGCAATTCCCCTAGATCCTTTAAAAGGGGCTTTTAATTATGAGAAGCCGCTATCGATGTTGGCGGTTCGACATCGTTGTGCAGCAGCAGGTATATGAGGAGAATGTAATTGCAATGGGCGGAAAACGCACAGTCATCAAAGTGACAAACTCGTCTGCGTATTTGCTCGCGCTTAACGTGCAAATGAATTTATCGGAGATTGATGAGCCGTCACTGGTCGAATAACCTCCGCCGTCAAAGAGACACGGGTCTGTGTCACGTCAATATGTTATATTCTTCTATCGGACGCCCTTCAAAGTCGAGGATTCGACAGTATGTTGAGGTCATAAATCAAGACGTGCATTGGAAATATAGTCGGTTATGGTAACCTGTTTAAGACAGGAAACTGTCTATGTCATCTTTTTGTAAGATTTTTCAGCCAATAACATCTGAGTAAAAAGGTAATGGTGGCGTAGTACTCATAGACTTTTCTAAATTTTATAGTTCTATTCCAATGGAGATTTGTCCGAGTACCCATCCATTCATTATCTGGAGCCCATCTCAGTTATCCTCAGGCAGTGGGGAGTGTATACCCTGAACTGGTTGCCAGCCATTTGCAGGGCACACAGAGACAAACAACTCACTCGTTCACACCTAAGAAACCCATTTAAGCACGGGGAGAACATGCAAACTCCGCACATGTAGCAGGCAGCAGGATTTGAACCCATGACCTCAGAACTTTGCTGCGACACGCTAACCACTCGTCTGCTGTGTCGCCCTTACTGGTTGGTCGGATCCCACTCAGGTGATACGGGCACCATTCCCTGTGGTGTGTCTTGGGCAATCACAGCCTGGTGGAACCCATCCCTCTTCAGGCCACCGTGTGTTTCCACCTGGTCTCGAACTGGGGATCTTTCGCGCGGTAGGTGAATGTGATAACCACTACACTACGGAAACATAAAAATAAAAACGTACAGATTTGTAGAAAGTGTAACAAGGCGGCGATTGAAAAAAAACCCATACGTTTTAAGCAACTAAAACAACAAAAGATCTACAACTTTATAATGGTAGATGGGAATAATTACCACAGCAAAAATAAACATTTGATCGTATATAGATAAACACGAACAATTTTATATACAGACGCTCCACTACTTACGACCATTCGACTTAGGATAAACGGTAGTTATAAAAAACAATTTCGGGAAGTCGAAAAATATCCAGACATTGCTGTAAGTTAGATTTTGTATTGTGTGCACCTTTTTCCAAGTACAGGACATTACTGTAGTGCTTGTTTCTGCCACTACCGGCATGTGGCGCTGTGAGAGGTCACCGAGCAGCCACCCCGAAGAAGAAATCAGTTTCCGCTTCCTAGTTCGGGTGTAAACATACTATACTGTTACGCTAAGAACTTTGACATTTTCATTGTGCAATATCTCGTGCATCCATTCAATATGGTTGGTGTAAAATGTAATGAGGAGGCGAACCGTTTATTTTTAAACAAAAGTGGAATAAGAAAGCTTGATGTGGTTGAAAAGACGGTTGGATTGTTTTTTTCGGCCATTTTCTACCACGGAGGAGGAAGTGGCCTAACTCTTTAAGCCCATCTTCCAAAAGTAAGTTAAACGTAACTATTTATCTTTATGGAGCATACGATTTTATGAAACATTTATTTTTAGTAAAACACAATACAGGTTACTTATAGAAACCTTAAACATACATTCCATACAAATATAGCACTGAAGCAACTTACGAAAAAATTAACTATCGTCCGGAACCTATCTGGTTCGTGTCTGTATTTCATGAGATCGCCACACTTTACTTGACTAATAAAACAATGAAAAAACACCGACCAAACAGGCTTTTCAAAAGTTTTAGACAACTAATATGTTGAAGATTTATGACTTTATACGAGCCTGGAAGATGAAGAATTACCACAAAATATGACTCATATCCACTATCGATCGGAAACTGAAGATATCTCAGTAATTTCCTGTAATAAATTAAATGAAATATTCATTTTTTTCCTTACGAAAATATGGATTCAAATGAGTTTTGTGTGCGTGTAGCTTAATGACATTCAAAAATAATAACTGTGAAGCGAAAAGGTCACCTTTTATGACTCATAATCATTTCCAGTAATTATGGCGGCTTTTGCCGTGCGCATCCCTTGTGCTCGTCTTCTTTTTGCAAATGGATTGGTCACCGTCGGAATGACTCGGACGCTTCCTTGTAATGTATTCTGCAGAAAATATAATAGCTTCAAAGCGCTTCCTTACGTAATTACCTTGCTATCATCCTCCTGCAGTTCCTTCTCTAGAGGGAAGGAATATCTTGAGATGGTCATTACAGCAATTTGTCAAAAACAAAAGGTCAATTTTGAAACATCAAAAAAATATATGCATATTTATATTTAATATTAAAAACAATGTTTAATTAAAAATATTATATGTATGATATATGCATATTTATAGAATGAAAAATAAATATTATGGATAAGTGGGGACCGGTAAAGGTGAGTGTTTGTGGACACGGCAGAGAATAGTGGATATACATAGTGTATATTTTTCCCACCCTTACATTTGGAAATATACACTTTTTTCCTTGGATTACTTTCAACGGGACCCGGACTCAGGTGTGCATCAAACCTTAAGTACCGGTATCATTTTCCGTTCATTTTGCCGGCTGTGATTTTTGGACTGTGAACTTTAATGGAAGACATTCAGTTTCATTCACGGGACTTACAGTTCGGTCACAGTTAATTTTATGTTTGTGATACATTCTTTTAATATGGGCGCATGCGGCTTATATACAGGTGCGGCTAGTTTAAGTACAAATCGGTTTTCCTCTTAAAATGTGGTGGGTGCGGCTTATAATCAGGTGCGCTCTATAGTCCGGAATTTACGGTATTTAATATATTTGTCAATGTATTATAAATATTAAGGTACATTTATATTAATAAATATAAATAGATTAATATCTAAAATATTGGTTTCATTATTTTTTAACTTGTTTCATTTTTCTTTTAAATTGTTAAATACATAATATAAAGATGATAAATATATATATATATATATATATATATATATATATATATATATATTCATGATTATTTATTATTTTTAAATATATAACATCCGATACTGTTTTTTAAAAACTTTTCAGATTTATGTTAAACATATGAAATATTATGGTTCATTGATCCCTCAATTGCTAGGGTTGTTGGGGCACCTTTTCTGGGTGTGTCTTGGGTAAGTATAGTCTGGCATCGCCCATCCCTCTCTGGATTTTTAGGCTTTGTTTCCCCACATGAAACACATTCCATGGTTACCAGTACTGGAATAAGCCTCCTGATCCGACTCAGATACAGCACCTTCATCATGTGGTCCCTTTTTTCGGTGTAAAGAATCTTCAGAGAACAGCCGGACCTCGGTATTGATGGACAGCAGCGTGTGACAATAGTGATACTGTGTGTGGTCAAATATGACACAGTGTCTCTTTAAGAAATACACTGCTACTGTAGTCTTTAAGAAACTAATCGACACAATCCTGATACAGAACTTGAGTCAATATTTACCAGATGACGTGTTTTGCCGCACTTTGGGCTATTTGATGTTTTTGATGTGTTTAATCAAATAGGAAACACATCAAAATAACCACAAAGCAGTTGGGAATTCACCGAGATTGTGTGAAACATTCCAAGATACATTGTCATGTAATAAGTAATCTATCTACCCTGGTCCTATCCCTCGAGAGGGGTGACCGACAGCAAGACAAACACAGGAAAGGAAAAAAAGCAGCAAAAAAATTGTCCATGGCCAACCCAAATTCCCAAACACCCAAACAAGTTAAGCACCTCGGCACCCAAGTTGGTCATTCTTCCGTCCCTCCAGATGAAACGGGACACAAGAAAGCGGCCATGTCACAACACACTTTTGTTCAACAGCAGGGCTTTCACTGGTTTACCCCTGCTGTATCATACAGGTGCCCTGCCCATCCCTGAGAACACGTCCAAACATTCAACTATCCTCTCACAACACCTCTCCACTCATTCCCATCAACAACAAATAATAAGTACGAAAATAAGTAATAATATATTTTAAGTGCTAGATAGATTTACCGGCAATTTGAAGGCCAAATCCTTTGAGAATCTGCGGCGGGAATTTTGGAGCGCATCTGCCCGTCACATAAATTGAACAAAACTCATTTCTGCCCAAAAACCTATTATCCCAGAAAAAGTTATTGACCTTGAGACACTTTAAAAGTGATTTGGATTTCTCACACCACTTCAATGATGGTATGAAATAATATCAAATAATGTGATGATGAGAAAGGAAAAAAATATGCAAAGCTGGGAACTTCTTGCAACTGAAAATGTAAGCTACATATAATTTTACCCAACAGCAATGTGGGGGAGATTTGTCTCTAATATATTCACGACTTACTCAAGATCTTTCAAACATATGTCGTCATAAATGTACATGCAAGATTAAAAATCACACATTTAAATTCCGGCTTTATTTGTTGATATGCAAAATACATGAGTCTTTCAATAATACTGGTGAAATTGAAAAATTGTCTTTGAACATCCTTAAAAAGTGCACATATACATATACATATACATATACATATATATATATATATATATATATATATATATATATATATATATATATATACACACATATACATTGAAATAATAAATAATAAATGTTTTAAATGAAATGCTTGTACAGGGTTCAGTAACCTATAGCTCGTGAGCCATATATGGCTCTTTTCATGAGTACATATGGCTCGGGGATAAAAGTTTGCTCATACAAACTACATCTATGTTGTTCCAATTGTGATAAAAGGTACAGTTTCCAGTACAGCGCTTGTTTTGGGATCAAAAGCTCGCAGGTTATATGTTGAAGTGTCCTTGGGCAAGACACTGACCCCCCGATAGCAGGTAGTTGCCTTGCATGGCTGACGCTGCTATCGGTTAGATATTGCGTAAAAGGGAAAAGTGTTAAACACATTGTAAAGAGCTTTGGGAGGTCTTTATTGACTTGAAAAGCGCTATATAAATGCAACCATTTACAGTCAAGGTGTCTCACCAACAGACCCTGTTTTGGCTGCAGGTCCTTTATCTGGAAGCTAATTGAACAATGTGTGTTCACTTTATAATAAAAAACCCACAGAACAAACTACTCCCAAAATCGCCAGCCAAGTACTCAGAGCAATTTGACTGGGTGACCGGTAGGAGTGGATGGATTTGATTGGGTGAGCAGTAGTCTCTGCACACAGAGCAAGCTAACTTCTCTCTTGCACCCGCTCACTGCATTGAAGGAAAATAATGTACAGCCGGAAACCTTGTTTACAGTATTTTGTGACATTTTTACAAAGGCACTGCTTGCCCCTGCTTGTGAAAATGAGCCTCAACGATCTTAAGTGTTTGCAGGAGGAGGTTTGAAGTGGTATATTTGTTGGTATGGGACACAGGGTGTGGCATTATAATTATTTCATACATTTTATCATTTTATCTGTGATTGGCTGGCAACCAGTTCAGGGTGTCACCTGCCCTCTGCACCCCCGGGACCCTACTGAGGTTAAGCGGCTTAGAAAATGGCTGGACATCTAACAAACCATCCAATGTTACAAAGTGAAACAAAATTAGTTTTTGTCTGGAAAGTAGATTTGGCGGTTCTGTTGATGTATATATATATATATATATATATATATATATATATATATATATATATATATATATATATTATGGTTCATTGGGTCTAAAAGATTCCCTGTTTAGTACATGCTATAACTATTCATAAATGAATCACACTTTATGATCTTGTGCGCCTTATGGTCCATAAAATACATGAATCTACCAAAAGTTCACCCAAACTCCAAGAACGGCATTCCCTAATGTTGCTCACGTTTTCGGCGAGCGGAGCGATTGTGGACAGTGTTCTTTATCCCCCCGAACGTAGATGGGGGCCGCATTGCAGCAAGACTGAATGGCTTGATCCTCTCCTTTGTTGTGAATTGGGTCCATCAGCCTCAGGCCCGATGAAATCCTCCAATTTCAGCAGCTCTTGTGTTTTCTATCCACGGGATGTGCAGAAGCCTGCACAACCGCTTTGTTGTGCTCCAAAATAGCAAAAGCTCCCCAACCCGAGGGACAGTTTCTTCTTCAGACCCAAAAATGACACCCTTTTTTATCGTCAATAAAATCCTCAGTCGAAGAAAAGATTTCCATTGATATGTGTGGTCAATCTCGATATATATATATATATATATATATATATATATACATTATCACTTTAAGTTCTTTTGAGTTCTGATATGAATCACTAATCCCAAGAAAATGGAATCAATGAGCCAGGCTGATGGAAATGACACACACATTTTATTAACAGAGAATTAATGTTAAGGGAAAACAGTTTTCGACCGCTGAAAGTAGCACAAATATATATACTTCACTTTCATTTTCTTACGCCCCATTTAGTGAAAGGTAGCTGCTGGCTTGATGATGATTTATTAAATTTTCTGGTTCTTTTTCCAACAGGCACAACTCAATGACCTATACAACAGGGTTATACACTGATTGACACCAGTTTTCTTCTTTTAATGGTACTAGAAAAATTGAGTTGTATTGCGAGTCGATTTGGGGGGATTCCCTTGCGCAGAAAACCCCAAGAACCAGCAAACGTGGTGTTAGATCTGAAACTGTCCTCTAACTTGTTATTGCGGTGAGATTTGGTCTCGTGCTCCGGATGGTCACAGCATGTGGCCCACGTGATGAACTCAAGGCTGCAGTGGAAGCCCTTACGGCCACTTCACTTACTCTCAGCATCGGGTGACGGTGTTTAAAATGGTTAAACATATTAAATATATAAAGAAGTGAGAATTTGCGTAATGTTTTGCACTTGAAAATGACCTTCCAATCGACATGATTACGTACAGTAAGACCACTATTTTATCAATACATTTCTTTGGATGTGGGCAGCACGGCGGCGCAGTGGTTAGCGCATGTGCGACACAGTTCATGTCTTGGGAACCTCCTGCGTGGGTTCAAATCCAGCTCCAGACTTCCTGTGCGGAGTTTGTATGTTCTCCCCGTGCTTGCGTGGGTTTCCTCCGGGCACTCCGGTTTCCTCCCACATTCCAAAAACATGCATTTCAGGTGAATTGGCCTGTCCAAATTGTCTCTAGGTGCGAATGAGCGAGTGAGTTGTCTGTCCCCGTGTGCCTTGCGATTGGCTGGCAACCAGTTCAGGGTGTCCCCTGCCCACTGCCCGATGATTACTGGGATGGGCTCCAGCACCCCCGCGACCCTACTGAGGATAAGCAGTTGCAGCTAATGAGATAATGAGATTTCTTTGGATGTTTTAACTACATTCAAAACCCCATATTTTTATTCATATATTTATTAGATTTCATTGTGGTACATGGTGGATAGGTATATTTGGGAACTGTCCATTCCAAAGTGAATTATTTGAAACAAAGAAGGAGGAAGACATTTTTTGTGCAGGGTTTATTTGCTCTACACCACAGGTGTCAAACAGGCGGCCCGCGGGCCAGATCAGGCCCGCTGAGGGATTGAATCCGGCCCGCGAGACAACACTCAGAGAAGCGCAAGAGAAAAACAACCTGCAGGTTGAAATATGTCCACTTGATGTTGCCAAAGCCAGGTGCCTCGAACAAAGACACTGTACTTGTATTTATTTCTCTCTCTCTCCCTCTCTCTCTCTCTCTCTCTCTCTCTCTCTCTTTCTTTTCCACCCCTTTCTCCCACTCTGTCTCTCTGTGTCTCTCTTTTTCTCTTCCTTTGTTGCTCATTGTCTCTTTCTCTCTCTGTGTCTTTTAACCTCTTTTGCTCTAACTTCCTTTTCTCCTTTTCTCTTTCTCTCTTCATACCTTTTGCACTTTCTTTTCTCTTTTCTCTCCTTCTGTCTTTCTATTTCTCTTTGGATTTCTTTCTTCCTCTCCCTTTCTTTTCCCCCTCTTACGACTTTTTATCTTTTGTTTCTCTAACTCTCTCCCTCTCTCTCTTTTTCTTTTTGTCCCGCCTTCTCTTCTTTTCTCTCCCTCTTTCTCTTATTTCTTTATCTCTTTTTCTTTCTCTTTAATATACTAGTCCGGCCCCCGACAGAATGTTTGTTCTATCGTGTGGCCCCCGAGTTAAAATGAGTTTGACACCCCTGCTCTACACCATCTATATGTAGGACGCAAAAGTCAAATGGTGATATGTCGGGGGAACATTTTAAATCTATTTTTCTTGACGGTTTATCCTAAAAGTCTCTGTAAACATATCTGGATCAACCTTTGAAGAGTGCCGAGCGTTTGCGTTCACGTTGAAGCTGCAGCCGATGAAAGAAGCCAAAAGGCCATATTGGGTTTAAGTGGCATTTACATGACATTTCTTTGGCCCGTTTAACATTTGCTGGAATAAATATTCCTCGCAGAGGCAGACTTGAAATGTCTCCTGAAACTTCGTCACAGATTCTTTGGGAAAACAAGCATGTAGGGATGTTTTTTGTTAGGCACTCTCGCAGAAACCCATCCCACACGGCTGTAATTGGGTAAGATCCGGATTGGTTGAGTTCCGATTCGTTCAAATACCGGGGTATTACCTTAAGTCAGGGGTGTCAAACTCATTTTAACTCAGGGGCCACACGATAGAACATACATTCTATTGGGGGCCGGACTCGTAGATTAAAGAGAAGGAAAAAGAGACATAAAAAATAAGAGAAAGAGGGAGGGAAAAGAAGAGAGAGCAGGAAAAAGAAAGAAAGAGAGAGAGAGGGAGAGAGCGTGAGAAACAAAAGAGATAAAAAGTCGTGAGAGAGAGGGGAAAAAGAAAAGGAGAGGAAGAAGAAAAACCAAAGAGAAATAGAAAGACAGAAGGAGAGAAAAGAAAGCGAGAAGGGTAGGAAGGGAGAAAGAGGAAAGAGAGAAAAGGAAAAAAGGAAGTTAGAGCCAAAGAAGTTCAAAAGAGACAGAGAAGGAAACAAAGAGCAACAAAGGAAGAGAAAAAGAGAGACAGAGAGTGAAAGAGACAGAGAGTGGGAGTAAAGGGGTGGAAGAGAGAGAGAGAGAAAAAGAAATACAAGTACAGTGTCTTTGTTCGAGGCACCTGGCTTTGGCAACATCAAGTTGACATATTTCAACCTGCAGCTTGTTTTTTTCTTGCGCTTCTCTGAGTGTTGTCTCGCGGGCCGGATTCAATCCCTTAGCGGGCCTGATCTGGCCCGCGGGCCGCCCGTTTGATACCTGTGCCTTAAACGATTCAACGATCTCGTAGTACAACGATCTCGGTAATGGCCCCCATCCATCCTCCATTACTGAACGCATCCCAAAAGTTTGTAAACGTGAGTCTGCATCATTTCGTCTCCATTCCCTGTTTTCGGCCCCTGTTCTGCAGACACAAAAACATTCATTTTTGTTCTAAGATAATGAGTTTCTGCCAGGAGCCAAAACTACAAGGCGACAAATAATAACAGCGGCGAGAAAATGTTTTCTCTTCGTCTCGTGCGTGTACGGTGGACGTCCTCAGACAAACATCGGGACAATACGTCGTGCTTCGCTAGCTCGCGCTATCTTGCGCCACAAAGCGTTTTTTGGCTAGAGTAAATCAGTAGCAGCGGGCGGCACCCGTGTTTTTTAGATAATGAGACTTGGCAAGTCTTAGAAGGTGCCGGCTAAAAGTAGCGCACTTTGTAGCACAGCTTCGCTGCAGGTAGACACAGATAAAGGTCGTCGGTTTGAGTACAAGGTCACATTTTATTTTAGATATAAAGAGACGCAGGAGAACTTTATTTTTCTGTCCCTTCAGGCGCGGGAATTGTGTCTCGTTCCGGATATAAATTTTACTTTTGTCATACTCAATTTCAATATTTGCCGGTTTTATAGTTAATTCAATGTTTTTGTCGAACTTTTTTGGTACCCTTTCTCTTTCATTACATAGTACAGTGGAACCTCGGTTATCGACCATAATCCGTTCCAGAACCCTGTTCGAAAACAGATTTGTTCGATTACCGAAATCATTTTTCCCATTAAAAATAATGTAAATCGTTTTAATCCGTTCCAACACTCTGAATGTTTACCTTGAATGTTTAACGTAAACATAAAGCTAACCCAGGCTAATCGTACGTTCGCGTTATCGTAATCTTCCATAAGAAAGATTACGCTAACATGAACGTGTAAAAATAAAAAAAGGCCTAAAACACTTCGTAGACCTATATAAAAAGCGAAAGCAAAACGAAGCACGTCCGCACGCGATAACAGTTGGTCACGAAAAGAGCGATCTGCACTCGTACGCCCCTCAGTATCGCACCCTAGCGTACGCACTCACGCATTACTGGCGTTAGAACTCCAATTTTTTTGACCGAACAGCGAAGCAAGAATTTCTCAAAATTTTTGGTCGGACTCCGATTTGTTCGAACTGAGAGGCGTTCGAAAACCGAGGTTCCACTGTACACCAGAAACACCAATATTGTCAACAACACCTAATTTGCATGATGCAATTGTCCATACGTTTTCAATATTTTAATTTTATAGTAAAAAGAATGTTGTAGGGATTTTTCTAGCTTTATTTTGAAAATTGTTAGGATTAAAACGAATTATTCTTTACTGCAATCAGTAAACGAATTTACCTCGAGGTGTTGCTGGTGCTCCACCATTTTTTTTTTTTTTCTCTGAACGATCCTAGAATTTCCTACACTCGTAAAATTAAATTCAGAATCAGAGTCAGATTCAGATTCAGATTCAGATATACTTTATTGTCATTCTTGTACACGTGTATACAGAACGAAATGTTGATTCCTTGAATGTACAGATATAAATAAAATGTTGTATTGAGTTGGAGTATTGAAGTACTAATAATATACTAAATAATTATAGCTATGTATAGTATTATACAGTAGTGCAAAGAGTGCAAGAGGAGCAACTAACCAGATGTGCAAAATGGGCAGTCAGGTAAACAAGTCACTATAAAATAACAATAACACTGGAGTACGATAGTGCAGACGTTATTACTTTAAGTTCTTTTGAGTTCTGATATGAATTACTCATCCCAAGAAAATTGAATCAATGAGCCAGGCTGATGGAAATAACACACACAATTTATTAACACAGAGAAAGTTTTCGACGGCTGAAAGTTTCGGATGTCATGCGAGGCAGTAGAAAAGAGCGTGAGCTATCGATCAGCTCTGCTCCTCTTTTTATATGGACCAGAGTCGCTTGACCAGACCATGCCTCAATAGGCGTAGTCTTAGTAATCTGATATTCGGAGTATCGGGTAACAGTCTTTGAAGTTGCTAAACATGTTAGAAAACCAAAGAACTGAGACATTTGTGTAATGTTATGTACTTGAGAATGCCCCTCCAGTCAAAATAATTACGTACAGTGAGAACATTATTTTATCAATACATAGCCTTAGATGTTTTAATTACATTCAAAACTGAATGCTATTAGATTTAATTATGGTACATGGTGAATTGGTACGTTTGGGAACTGTCCAAAAGGGTACGCCGTCGTTCTATCCATTCCAAAGTTCTGAGTCACTTGGAAGTCAATTTGGGGCTGGGCTTAATTGCTCTACAATGTGTTTGATCAAACATTTTGGTGCACTTTATCATTTCATTGCATAACGCTCATATAATAATTCAAACTTCAGAAATACCAATCTCCTCAACAACACCAAATCCGGACAATGCGGTTATTCGAACATTTTAGTTTTCATTATTTCAGCTTTTATTGTTTAGAGAATGTATTTAATCTGACATTTTTGGTTGACTTTCCCTTTCCCTTTCATTTCGTAAAGCTTAAACCGAGCTTTTAACGATTTAATCATCCAGAACACCAATTCCTTCAACAATACCAACATTTGGACAATGCCATTGTCAGGGTTGGGTAGGGTTACTTTAACTTAATTACTTTCAATTACTTTTGGATTACTCTAATACCAAATATGCTAATAAAAGACAAAAGAAACTAAATATGAATAAAATTATGACTCACAACACGTGGTAAGCTTTCTCTCCTGGCTTTGATCTCTTTGATCTCCGGCAAAACTAACATAAAATGCGACAGAAACAAAATGAAAATAAATCCAAACAGCTTGCAAACATCATTTTTGCCGTTCCATGTATCCGTTACTCCCCAAGCCTGCACAAAATTTAGTAATTTTATTTTACTATTGGGCGGCAGTAGCTAAGGAGGTAGAGCGCTCGTCTTGGGATCAAGCGATCCCAGTTCGAATCCCGGCTCGTCCGTGTTACATGTGGAAGTGTCCTTGGGTAAGACACTGAACCCCTAATACCCCCAATAAGCAGGTTAGCGTCTTACATGGCTGCAATACAAGGCCGCTATTGGGAAATGTGGAGCACATTGTAAAGCGCTTTGGGAAGTCATTGACTTGAAAAGCGCTATAGAAATGCAGATCATTTCATTTCATTCATATTTAGTTTATTTCGTCTTTTATTAGCATATTTGGTATTGGAGTAATCCAAAAGTAATCGAAAGTAATCAAGTTAAAGTAACCCTACCCAAACCTGGCCATTGTAGAGGTTTCCTCAGGTTAGTTGTAAAAACAACTGATGCAACTAATACGTGTCTTTTAGATGTCTTTTTAAATACGTCTTTTCATATTTTAGTTCTCAACCGAATAAACACTTATTTAGATGAGATTGCGTTGTCTTTAGGACACATTTTAATAATTACAACCAAACAAATGTGTCTTTTGGACTGCCATCTTTTATACAGTATATATCTTTTACACATCTTTTGAATGTCTTCTTAAAGACTTCTTCTAATATTTCACCCTTCAACCAAAATATATAAAGATTTTTGGACAGCAGCCGTCGTTTGGATTTAGTCGGTTGCACGATACAGAGCAGTATTTAATTACATTTTTTAGTGGAAGTACAATGTTGGCGACAAGATTAACTTGATATAATTGGAAATTATTTGAATGCCGACAAACTTTTTCCTCTTTTCCCCTGTTTTTTTCCCCTATTTTTTAAAATTCATTAAAAAAAAAAAAACTCATTGTGTTTATTTTTTCCTAGCTGTTACTTTTTTTCTTGCTTTTTTGTTACATTTTTCCCCTTTATTTGCTTCTTTCTTTTCTTCTGGTTTTTTTTTCTGAATTTTTCCTGCTCTTTTTTTCCTCTTTTTCTCTCCTTTTGTTTAGTTTTTTTCTCAGCTTTTGGTTTTTAGAGACATTGTTATATTTTCCTTATCCACCAAATATGTCACGGTCGCCATGGCGACCAGTCTGCCGCGCCCCCGAACTCAAGCTGAAGCAGATCAGCTGATTGCTGGTTTGCTACTTAAGGCTGGGTTGTGGGTTTGGCGGGCGCTGGCTCATTACACATTCCCCGGTCTGTTATGCCTTGTCCTGTTTTAGTTTAAAACATTGTCCGTTCTGTTATGCCTTGTCCTGTTTAGTTGAGTTGGAAGAAACAACTGTTTGTTTTGTCATGTCCCAGAGTTTTGGACAACTTTTATTTTGTTAAATAAAACTTTTGGATCGTTACGCAATTGAGTTCTCCCTTCCGGCCTCCTGCCTCCGTTACGGTCCGGTCACCCCTTCCACTCCACCACGCCTCGTGACAGCCCTCTTCCACTCCGCTCCGTGACAAAATAAGGACATCTTTGGACCACTGCCATCTTTTACACATCTTTTATATGTGTTTTTAAAGGCTTCTTATAATATTTTACAATTTAAGCAAATAAAAAAGTTTTGGGAAGGATTTCATTTATTTATATAGCGCTTTTCAAGTCAACAAAGATCTCCTGAAGCACTTTACAATGTGCTTCACACTTTTCCCTTTTAAACACTAACTAATCGATAGCAGCGTCTTTCAGATGTATTTAATTAGTTCACTTTTTGATGAAATAAAGATTCATTTGTTAGACTATTTTGGATGTGGACATCGATTCGTATTTCACTTTTCAACCAAATAATGATGTCTTTTGTACTGCTGTCATTTTTTAGATGTCTTTTGGATGCCTTTTTCTTTTCATATTTCACTTTTCAGCAAGTAAATTCGCTCTTGGACTGCTTTCGTCTTTTATAAATATTTGAGATGTCTTTTTTAGGGCACCTGCCAATATTTCATTTTTCAACAAAATAAAAATTTGTTTTGGATTTCTGCGTCTTTCAGACGTCGTTTTATGACGTTACCTTTTTTTTTTTTTTCAAATGTCACTTTTCAACCCAAAAAAGATCTTTTTTGGACGACCTTTGTTTTGGATGTCTTTTTAAATAAATCCTCTTAAATATCACTATTCACCTTTATTACCACTGGGGCACCGGCGCCCCCGTTTGTCAAGATTTATTCAAATGAGCGTAACTCTGAGACCGTTGGACTAAAATAGAAAATTCAAACAGTTCTTGAAAGATAAAAAAACAGGCTTTGGATAGAAATCCTGATTTCAATACAATTATATCAAAGTACATCTCCACAAGGTGGGAGCAACTTCTCCTAATGGACCATCTCTCAGGCATTGGGAGCTGGGGGTTAGATGAAGGAACATGTTTGTTTGGAGCAGATCGATCTCAACCACACTAAGTAATGCATCTTGTAAAGCATTTTTGTTATCTGTAACCAATAAAATAAAATAAAAACATTTGAATCCTTTGAAGATGACTTTATTAGATTTAATTGTCAAAGGGGCAATGAAATGGTGAGTCATATAACTTATTATTTTATTTTCAATTTTTAGTTTTTATCCTCTTACTTTTCTGTGATTTTTGTACATAAATGTTGTTATTATTTCAATGTAAATACCTTTCTATCAGTAACCTTCCTTCAACACTAATACAAGCCTATATTTTAAGGTAAATACTGCTGAACACCATCTTTCCATGTACTGAAGAGGATTCAGGGTCCAAGTTGGTCCCAGTTGTAACTGAGAGAGCAAAACTCAAACATTTTACTTGTATATATTTTTTAACAGTTGATATTCACAGTTTATGTAATCTGACAAGGTATTATGTTCAGTTCCAGTCTCTGCTTTATTATAATCTTGACAAATCCAAGTCCGTTTTTTTTTAATTTTTCACTTTAAATTTTAGTATATGCGAAGCCGAAGCGATGCATATAATAATATTTTAACTCGTTTTTATGGAATATATCCATTTCCTATGTTTTTATGATTTTATGTCTTGTTTTTATTTATTATTTCGCTTACAACTTTTTAAATTGTATTTTTTTTCATTGTCTGTACAGTGTCCTTGGGTGGCCTGAAAGGCGCTTTTAAATAAAATGCATTATTATTATTATTATTATATTGATGTATATTGAAAGTTTAGATTGTGCTGAAAGAGAAGGGCTAAAAGTAATCACTCATACAATGATTTCTGTCTCTTTCACGGACAAAATAACAAAATAAAACTAGGCGTGTATGATGCTTTACAATAAAGGGTTCAGGACGTCTTTTGGCCTACAACCAGTGTTCCCTCTAAGCTGCGCGCGTGCGCAATTGCGCACTGCTCGCACATTCTCAGCGCACAAGAAAATCTAGCCAGCGCACAAAAATGAGGGCTCAAAATTACTAATTAAAAAGCGACTTAAGTCAAAGTTACAGTGCATGAAGGTAAAAATACACAGGTTCTCCTGACGTTGTGTCCTAAATGCGGTATTTTGAAGTCGAGTCGAAGAAGAATGATTTTTAGTAGTTAGTAGAGTTTGTCGAGGTCCGGCTTTTTCGGCTCGGCTAACTAAAGGGAACTGGCTCTTTCGGGTCCTAAACGGCTCTTTGGGTTGTTTTTGCTTCTTTAATCCCAACATGACCAAATATTATGTAAAATTATGCACAAAATGACTTAAAGGAAGGGGGGAATAGAACAAAAAAGGAAAAAAAAAATACCAAAATGAAAAAGTAGTGAAAAGCTGAGAAAAAGAGAAACAAAAGGAAGAGGAAAAAAAGAAGGAAAAATTTAGAAAAAAGCCAGAAAAGAAAAGAAAAGAAAGAAACGTAGGAAAAAAGTAAATAAAGAACAAAAAGAAAAAAGTAACAGTTTGGGAAAAATAAACATGATAAGATTTTTTTGAAGGAATTTTAAAAAAGTAGAGAAAAAACACAGAAAAATGAAGAAAAAGTTTGTGTTGCATTCAAATAATTTCCAATTATATCAAGTCAATCTTGTTACCAACATTGTACCTCCACTAAAAAAACGTGATTAAATACAGTTTCTTATCGTGCAACCGACTAAGCCCCCAAAATGTTGATATTATGTGACAAAAGATACCAGGAAATAAAAAGAAATGGACATCTTGTGAAATAATTGTAAGAACAAACGACGTTTGTAGGCCGCACAACCTTTGCAATAGTACATGAGTCAATTAATTCAAAAATAATTTTGCATTCCTGGAAACTCAGCAAAATGTAACTTGATGTCAAGTTTTGGACATGTTTGATAATGATTTAGTTGCCACACTTGGGATTGCTGTTGCTCACTGTTGTTTTAAGCGTTGCTCACCGACTTTGCGTGAACGCTCAGACCCATGGAAAATTAGAGGGAACATTGCCTACAACCCTCTTTTACATTTCTTAGTCGACTCAAAGACACTTTTTTAGACATCTCCATTTTTGCATAGTCAAGTTTTCAACCCAATATAGACAACTTTTGGACGACTGCCATCTTTTCGACCAATTTGTGCTGACCGTAATTTGTTTGGACTGAAAATACAACAGTTTCTCCAGAAGGAAAATATTCCATTTGTACAGTGACAATAGTCAAGGAGAAGACGGGTTTCCGTGACAAGAACTATCCTTGCTTATTTATTTTCCGTATGAGCCTAACAAGCAAAAGATCGCACGAGGCGCGCAACGTTTTGTGAGCGACACGTGAAACGCGGATTGATGTGTCACAGTCTTGTTTACAAAGACGGAGGCGGGAGAAATCTGACATAGAGACATTCATTACGAGTTTGCGCTCGACACGAAGGAACGTGTGATCCTATTTACAAGCTTCACAAAGACTCCCCAGATGATTTGGTTTTGCGTCGGCGTCGAATTTTAATGCCGCCACCGCGCTGGCGAAGCTGGGAAATCCGACCCGCCGCTGGTTGCAAATCCACAATTTTTTTCGCCGTCATTGACTGGCAACGAGCCTAGAAGTGTAGCTAGCTTGTAGCATATATGGGAATAGCTTGGAACTTGATATGTTCTATTTCTTTGAATTAAATTGAATGGGATCCTGTACTCCCGCGACCCTGCTGAGGATAAATGGCGCGGATGGATGGATGGATGAATTGGGTTGTTTTTTATATCAATGTTGTTAAGCATTGTATGCAATGAGATTAGACATGGCTCTCCAGGGTAAACATGTCATTAAAATGTAATAAAAAACACTATGGCTTAGTTATCACCGTGTGGTATGCTGGGAGCAAGGCAGCGGACAGGAAAACATACAGAGAGTAATCAACATAGCCCAAAAAAAACATAAGCTGCTCTCTGCCCAGTCCAGAATACATACCAAGCAGAGCGATTAACATTTTAAAGGACTATTCCCGCCCTGATAGGCTCTCTGATTAGGTCCCTCAAAACTAGGACTCAAAGACTCAAAGACAGCTTCTTACCTAAGGCCATTGCTAAATAAAAGCTCAAAACTGTTAAAAGAATATCTCACTACTCTATGGGGATTTTTATATTTTTGTTGCTGGTAAATGAAGCATCTTTGTGAATTATATATATATCCATCCATCCCATCCATTATCTGCACCGCTTATCCTCAGTAGGTTCACGGGGCTGCTGGAGCCCATCCTAGCCATCTTTGCGTCATGATTACTGATGCGGGGCACCCGAGTCTGCTCCTTTGGCGCCAACGGCCTCGGACGCTGATTGGCTGCTCATCTCTTTTTAGACCCCCGTCTTCCTGTCAACGATGCTCAGTCCGTCTGTGAACATCAGCCCCACGCTAGGCAAGCACTTTTCGACCCTGACTCTGTCCTGTCCTGATTTCCGTTTGATTCCCGGCGTCTACCCGTTTTCTGAACTTGATTACGTCTCTGCTCCACCGTCCCGGTCATCGACCTGTTCTTCCCCCGCTCTCGACACTGCCTTCGCCCGCCACGGAAGTGGCACTTCCGTGTTCCCAGCTATCTGCTACCCGTGACCGACGCTCACCGGATCGTGGTTGCAATCCTTCTAAATAAAGCTGAGTAAAACGAACGCAAGTGGGTCCTGTCTCATTTTCTGGTCTTTGACACTTTGGGCAGTGAGCAGGGGACACCCTGAATTGGTTGCCAGCCAGTCGCAGGGAACGCACTCGCTCATTCACACCTAGGGACAATTTGGACCGGCCAATTAACCTGACACGCAGGCACAAGGAGAATATGCAAACTTCACACGGGGAGGACCTCCACAGCGTGGGGCTGCCCGCTAACCACCCAGCAGCCGTGCTGCCCATATATATCCTTTAAATCGCTGCTGCTAAAAATTCGTGCAATTTTCATTGCACTATTGTTGGTAGGTTGGTTGGATCCCTCAACCACTAGGTTCTTAGGTTCTCACCTATTTGTTCTGGTAGTTTTTAGTCTTTTATGTATTTTCTTTACTACATGTTTGACCCTGGAGTGCCACGCCTAGCTTTGTGGTCTACAATGTTTCTCAACATTGATATAAATGACAATAAAGACAATTCTACTATATTCTAATAAAGGTTTTAAAGAGAAAAGGACTATCAAGAAAAAGGCTGCAAAAATATTTACAAGGTAAAGCTTTAAGACCGGCTTAGATTGAAATAATTGGTGAATGAGAAAGAATAGTGCATCGTAACAATTGTGCAATGAAAAGAAGTGCAATAACATTTAGCAGCAATGGAAACCTGAATCCTTTGGTTTTACTGTTTACAACATATTTGATACATTACGATCAATTTCATATTTAATTGTTGTCTTTAGTTTTATGATAATACATCTTTTTATGTTCTGTTTAATTCTTTCTTTAATCTAAATTTGATGTTTTGTTTATTTTATTGTAAGTGTTTTTATTTCTACCTGTTTTTTAATTAGATAAAAAAAATACATATTATGGGATATTTACCAAAATCTACTATTACTTATTTTATTAAAACATTTTTGGTTATTTTTTTCAGTTTCTTTAATCAATAAATAAAATAAAATCTGAAAAATTGGATTTTAAAATATAAATATATTGAATTTTTAAAGGGATATTGACAAATATATGGACCCCACCACTGTACTGTCACGGGGACAGACCAGATCGGAGGCAGGAGGCAGGAAGGATGAACTCAATCGCGTAACAACCAGTTACTTTTATTTAGCAAAATAAAAGTTGTCCAACACTCAGGGACAAAACAAGACAAAAACAGGCTTACAGGCAAACAGGAACGCAGACTAGGAATACTGACAAAACAGGCTTTTATTCAGAACGGGCAAACACAGGTTTCCTCAAGTCAAACAGAACAGATTAATGCAGAACAGAAAACGCAATGAACCAGCAACCGGCAATCCCCAAAACCCGCCTTTATGAAGCACACACGCAAATTAGACGATCTGCTACAGCCGGTGCCCAGGGGGCGGGGCCAGCCGGTCGCCACGGCGACCATGCTGGACACGACATGTACTCTCTTCTCATTTGACGTATCATTTACTCTATTACAATAGTTTTATTTTTAAATTAATAAAAATAAAATATAATTTTAATAAAAATATAGGGCTCAGGGGAGGGCCTTTAGAACAGGTTGGACCTCCTCTTGCTCTCTTCCTTGCAAGTTCAAATTCCCTTGATGTCTTCTCTCTTTATTTGAAGTGTTTACTAAAGTTCAGTTTATTAAAGGAGTTATTGATTATAAATCTGTCAATAAATCGCATTATTATCTTTATGTTAAAAATCTCCAAAACTATTTTGGGGGTTATTCCTCCTGGAATAAAAATATTGAGGTATTTTTTTCACATGATATGGATTTTGAAGTGATGGCTTGTGTTTGTTTCTAATTCACCTATTTCCCCTTTTCCATTCAGAGTTTTTCTTGGAGCTCCTGGACAATTCCGAGAGATCCATCAGCAGCATGTTCTCAAGAACGTTTGGGAAGCTTTATGTGAAGAACTTGGAGGTCTTCCAGGACCTTTTCACGGAGTTAAAGCGTTACTACACGGGAGGCAACGTCAACCTGGAGGAGATGCTGAACGATTTCTGGTCCAGGCTGCTGGAGCGAATGATCCAGCTATTAAACTCGCAGTACCACTTCACAGACGACTACCTGGAGTGTGTCAGTAAATACTCAGACCATCTCAAACCTTTTGGAGATGTTCCCAGGAAACTCAAGGCTCAGGTCACCAGGATTTTGATCGCTGCACGGACGTTTGTCCAGGGCCTCATGGTTGGACGGGAAGTTGCCAACAGGGTTGCCAAGGTCAGTGTGATTCCTTTCTACTATAGCTATGGTATTGCCGATTCTTTTGGGCCATTACGTAACGCATGAAAACTGAAATGAAAACTTCCAAAGAGTTTACTTAAAGTCTTTCTCGAGCAACCAATTACAGTGGAACCTCGGTTTTCGAACGCCTCTCAGTTCGAACAAATCGGAGTCCGACCAAAAAATTCGAGAAATTCTTGCTTCGCTGGTCGGTCAAAAAATCGGAGTTCGAACGCCGGTAATGCGTGAGTGCGTACGCTAGGGTGCGATGCTGAGCGGCGTACGGGTGTAGTTATTGCGTGCGGACGTGCTTCGTTTTGCTTTCGCTTTTAATATAGGTGCAAGAACTGTTTTAGCTCCTAATTATGCCTCCGAAGAAAGTCAGTGCAAGCAGCAAAGTTGCTACAGGTGAAATAAGAAAAGTAGTGCGTACAACTATTGCATTTAAGAAAGAAATAATAGCAAAATATGAAGGAGGTGTGCGAGTGTCTGATCCTCTCCCCACCCTCCACCTGCGCCTTCTGCTGACCACCACAAAGGTAAGAAATCCTATTCATAATCCTTTTCTTTATCCTTTTTTTTATTTTTACGCATTCATGTTAGCGTAATCTTTCGTGCGGAAGATTACGATAACGCGAACGTACGATTAGCCTGGGTTAGCTTTGTTTACGTAAAACATTCAAGGTAAACATTCACGGTGTTGGAACGGAGCCCAACATTTAGGGTGTTGGAACGGAGCCCCCTTTCCAATGAACCGCTCACCACTTGTTGTGGAGACCCGGGTGCTAAATGACTTGTAAACGACCTGATTTTTTTATTTTTACACGTTCATGTTAGCGTTATCGTAATCTTCCGTACGAAAAATTACGATAACGCGAACGTACGATTAGCCTGGGTTAGCTTTAGTTTACGTTAAACATTCAAGGTAAACATTCAGGGTGTTGGAACGGATTAAAACGATTTACATTATTTTTAATGGGAAAAATTATTTCGGTGATCGAACAAATCGGTTTTTGAACAGGGATCTGGAACGGATTATGGTCGAGAACCGAGGTTCCACTGTACATATGTTTTCCATGGCTTCCTCCAATCCTGCTCATGATGCCAAAATATCAAATGTTTTTCTGAGGAAAGACAAAACCAAGCGGCACACTGTTTATTTAGCACTCATTCATATTCCCTTTCATGACGCTTATATAACGATTTAATAAAAAAACAATCTCGTCATCAACACCAAATTTGGACAACGCGATTGTCCAAAACTTTTAGGTTTTGCAGTTACACAACACAACTAACTCTCCGGATGTCTCCTGCAAAGTTTGTGGACTGTTGATTGCATTTTGTACACAATAATTCCCTGTTTGATGATTAAACATCATCAACCTTTCGATTACATTGTTTACACATTTATTATTATTTTTTCCCCCTTCGACAAACTAAATGACAAGAGAACGGGGAGAACGATATTTTGAAAAAAATAAATTAAAACTAGGGAAATAATATATTAAAACAAAACTACTAATGATTAAAAAAGATAAGAACTCTTCCCCCCAAATAAAACCAGAAAAAGTAATTATTTTGACAAAAAAAATAAAATAATTCAATAAGCCACACTGTTGAAAAAAGCATTAGCTCAGAAGGTAGAGCGCTCGGCTTGGGATCAAGAGGTTGCAGGTTCGATTCCCGGCTCCTCCGTAGTATATGTCATTGTGTCCTTGGGCAAGACACAGAATCCCTAATGCCCCCGATAGCAGGTAGTTGCCTTGCATGGCTGACACTGCTATCGATGAGTTAGTGTGTAAAAGAGAAAAGTGTGAAGCACATTGTAAAGCACTTTGGCAAATCTTCATTGACTTGAAAAGTGCTATATAAATGCTGATCATAATGCAAACCATAAAGGCCCTGAATAAATTGTCAGAAATTTAGGAATATAAAATGTATCGTATATTTGTAGATGTTTCTTTTAACCGCCCAAAAATTACCAGAAATCAACAACTTCCATTGAAAAAAAACAACAAAAAAATGGGTTTGTTTGGTTTTCAACACATATTTATTAACTGCCAGCCAAGCTAGCCTAATAAAACAGAAAATAGAGGATTGACATCTAAAGCCATCCGTGGCAATTTATCTAGTCAAGTCAAGTCATGTTTATTTGTATGGCCCTTAATCACAAAGAGTCTCAAAGGGCTGCACAAACCACTGACTATTATGACACCATCCCCTGATCTTAAACTTACATGAGGGCAAGGAAAAACTAAAAAATCTCAACAAGAGGAAAATTAAGAAACCTTGAGAAAAGACTGCACATAAGGTGATGCCCCTTCCAGGATGACCAGGCTGCAATGGATGTTGCAATAAAAATACATTGTCAACCAATGTTCTCTCTAAGCTGCGTGTGTGCGCAATTGCGCACGACCCAGAGCTTTTCCGCGCACAAGAAAATCTAGCCAGCTCACAAAAATGAGGGCTCGAAATTGCTAATTAAAAAGCGAATTAAGTCGAAGTTACAGTGCATGAAGGTAAAAATACACGGGTTCCCCTGACGCTGTGTTCTAAATGCGGTATTTTGAAGTCAATGTCGAAGTAGAACGAAGTTGAGTAAAGTCGGTAGAGTTTTTCGAGAACCGGCTTCTTCGGCTCGGCTCACTAAAAAGAACCGGCTCTTTTGGGTCCCAAACGGCTCTTCAGATTGCTTTTGCTTCTTTAATCCCTACACGGCCAAATATTATGTAAAATTGTGCACAAAATGACTTAAAGGAGGGGGGAATAGAACAAAAAAGGAAAAAATACCAAAATGAAAAAGTAGTGAAAAGCTGAGAAAAAAATGAAAACAAAGGAGAGAAAAAGAGAAAAAAAGAGCACGAAAAATTCAGAAAAAAAGCCAGAAGAAAAGAAAAAAGCAAATAAAGGGGGAAAATGTAATAGAGAAAAAAAAAGCAAGAAAAAAAGTAACTGCTTCTTTCAGGAAATCACAGGAAAAAATAAACACAATGAGATTTTTTTTAAAAAAGGAATTTAAAAAAAAGGGGAAAAAAACGGGAAAAAGAGGAAAAGGTTTGTTTGCATTCAAATAATTTTCAATTATATCAAGTGAATCTTGTTGCCAACATTGTACTTCCACTAAAAAATGTAATTAAATACCGCTCTGTATCCTGCAACCGACTAAATAAGACCCCAAAAATGTTAGTAATATGCGACAAAAGATACCAGGAATAAAAGAAATGGAAATCTTGTGAAAGAATTGTAAAAACAAATGACGTTTGTAGGCCCTGCAACCTTTGCAATTGTACACTAGTCAATTCATTCAAAAGTGAAAAATAATTTTTCATTGCCGGAAACTCAGCAAAATGTAACGTGATGTCAAGTTTTGGACATGTTTGATAATGATTTAGTTGCCACACTTCGGATTGCTGTTGCTCACTGTTGTTTCATGCGTTTCTCACCAACTTTGTGTGAACGCTCAGACCCGTGGATAATTAGAGGGAACATTGTTGTCAACATAAAATATAGGTTATTAATATAGAATAGAAGTGTGTTTTAAGCTTAGATTTCAACATCTTCACTGAAGTTGCAGATCGAATCTCAGGGAGATGAGCATTCCACAGCACTGGGGCCCGTATTTCAGATCTCTTCTTGGCTCTTGGGATCACTAGTAGACTAGCATTTTCAGAGCGAAGGCTCCCGACCCGGACATAGGGGGAAATTAAACCTGAAAGATATGAGGGAGAGAGTCCATGCATGATTTTGTGTACTACCAACAGAACCTTAAAATCAAATCTTAAGTTAACAGGGAGCCAATGCAGGTTAGCTAAAATCATCTAAAACTAATATTTGACGTCTACACCCGTCATTAGGAGTGAACTAGTAAAACACTGCTATTTTTAGATGGATAGATAGATAGATAGATAGATAGATAGATAGATAGAGTTTGTCGAGAACCGGCTTCTTTGGCTCGGTTCACTAAAAGGAATCGGCTCTTTTGGGTCCTAAACGGCTCTTCAGGTTGTTTTTGCTTCTTTAATCCCAACATGACCAAATATTATGTAAAATTATGCACAATATGACTTAAAGGAAGGGGGGAAAGGAACTAAAAAGAAAAAAAATACCAAAATGAAAAAGTAGTGAAAAGCTGAAAAAAAGATAGATAGATAGATACTTTATTCATCCCCGAAGGGAAATTCACATTTCCAGCAGCATCCCTTTCGCTCAGAACAATACAATAATAAAGCAAAAAGAATACAATATACAAATACCCAATGTGGCGTGCTAATACCCACTGTAGCGTGTTATATAGAGTATCTAGGTAGTGTTACACAGAATACACATTGCAATAAAATACAGTAATATGCATTGTAGGGGGTGTGGTTTAATGTGGGCCTTTACTCCGCCGGGTGGAGTTAAAGAGCCTCATGACATGAGGAAGAAAATATCTCAGTCTGTCCGTGCTGAAACTGCTCTTCTGTCTGGAGATGATGCTGTGTAGTGGATGTGATGAATTTTCCATGATTGACCGCAGCTTTTTCAGTGCCCGTCTCTCAGCTACTGTTGTCAGGCTGTCCAGCTCTGTGCCCACAACAGAGCTCGCTTCCCTCGCCAGTTTATTGAGACGAGAGGCATCCTTCTTCATGACGCTGCCTCCCCAACACGCTGCCGCATAGGAGAGGGCGCTTGCCACAACTGTCTCATAGAATATTTTCAGGAGCTTTTTGCAGATGTTCATGCTTAATCACATAGTTGTTGAAACAACAGCAATAAGTTTATAATATTGTCAAATGACCCTTTTATTTTCTATTCATGGTACCCTTTTTGTAGAGATCAAGTAGGGTAACTCTTTTCCAGATTTGTAAGGCAGGAGCAGGCTATATGGAGCTTTGAAAGGAGAAATGCACTGGGTCAGGATGAAATCACGCCTTCCTCTCATCAATTATGAAGTGCAGCCAGGAAAGAGTGTGGCAGCTCTGAAGGCTGTCAGGACGGCGACCGCCCGGAACCCGAAAGTAGCTCGATGTGACAAATCACCTTGACCTCACAATTACCTCCAGCTTTTGGACCGCTGACTTTCACACAACTAGCTGTTGAAATCCCACCGGTCGCTGCTTGAAGTTTATCGTCTCGTCAGTTTGTCACAAACAATTAAAACGGCAGATCGTTATTTAGAAATGTGAGCTAGTAGCTGGCACAAAGTGAGCTCCTTGCACTATCGTGCTGATAAGATACGCAACTTGACTGCTTTGATTTATCTCTTGGCCAATTTTTGCTCTACCTAAATACTGTTGCCAACTGCATACCAGTCAAGCTCCAGGGCTCCATGCCCTTATAAACTGTCATATTTTCCCTTACAAAATACAAAATAATCTTACACCATTTATTTTTTTTCAATCGTGTTTATTTATGTATTTTAACATGTTATATTGTACATGTGTTTCATTATATCCGATATATTGTTAATTCACATTTTGTTGTGAGATCCTGAGTTGCTCGACATGAATGAGGTTCATTATAAAAAAAAAGCTAAAAAATTAAGTAGCTTGAACGTTCACTGTAGAAGGAAAAAATACATGCAAATATAATTAAGTAGAATAATCTCATCTCATTAGCTGCACCGCTTATCCTCAGTAGGGTTGCGGGAGTGCTGGAGCCCATCCCAGCAATCATCGGGCAGTGGGCAGGGGACACCCTGAACTGGTTGCCAGCCAATCGCAGGGCACAGGGACAGACAACTCGCTCGCTCATTCACACCCAGGGACAATTTGGACCGGCCAATCCACCTGAAATGCATGTCTTTGGAATGTGGAAGGAAACCAGAGTGCCCGGAGGAAACCCACGCAAGCACGGGGAGAACATACAAACTCCGCACAGGAAGTCCGGTAGCTGGATTTGAACCCACACAGGAGGTTCCCAAGACCTTAGAACTGTGCCGCACACGCGCTAACCTGCGCCGCCGTGCTGCCCGAGTAGAATAATACATTTTCTAATTTAAATTATTAATTCATTTTCTGCATTAAATTACTGTTGGTAATATACTGATTAAAGGGATAACCACAAACCTGTCTTTTTTCATTTTCTCATTTTATACTTCCTTTTTTTCTTAACTTCTTTATACAACAATAATAATTCATAATATAATGCTTTAAAGCAAGTGAACTGTTTGAGAGCCGCTCTCTTAAATGAGTTGAGCCGAAAAACCCGGTTCTCTAAAAAGAGACGGACTTCCTTTCACTACATCAAACCGCTCGCTTCGTTTGCAACGAAAAAAAAAAAAAAGACACAGAGATAGAGGCTACCGCGGCGAACTCGTTTGACTTGATTGATTTGCCGTTTCGTGATAGTCGGTGTATACCGGATGCTACCCATCATTGACAAATTTGCGTTTTTCCGTACAGATTTTCTCGTACGTCGTACACGTCTTAAAATGCATAATAAACGTACTTTGTACGGCAAAAACGTACAGGTTGACAGGTATGCAACTGTCAAAGCAAATTAAGTTATTACTAGTTTAAAACAAATAAGCTACATCCGATAAATGTTTGTATGTATGCTTATCACTTTAAATTTTCCACCTTACTCTTGAACAAAAGATTCAGAGATTCAAAATGTTTATTGTCATATGCACAGTAAAGAAACATGATTCCCTGCGCAATGAATTTCTTACTTTGCTGTTCACACAGTTGCCAGCACAATACTGTACAACTAAGAAACTATAAACATGTGTAACGTGTGTAATAATAACTTTTGTTTTATTGAAATTCCTGCTGAAATATGTGTATAGTTTTTGGTAAATGTCCTGATGAGTGCCATCTGCTGGTATGGGGTAAGGTTTGTTTCTGGCTTCTGACATGTGACCGGGAGGCGGGGTTTGTTGGCAGTCTTATCAGAGAGAACTGCAATGATAAGACACATCTTTTGGTGCTCCCCAAATAAGTTAATTTTAAACATTATAACCCCAGCTGACAAATCTCTCAACATGCACAGTAATGTGATTGATATTGTCAAGCTGTTTAGGTTTATTTTCGTTTTGTTTCTGTTTTACTAAATTATGAATTCCCCTTGTAGAGATCAAAGAGATCAAAGCCAACAGAAAAGCTAATGTTGTGACTCATCCATTTGCAGAAACCTCATCATCCAGTCCAGCGTGAATGTGGATCTTTTGGTGGGACATGTACACCGCGGTTACACATGTATACATAAAAGAATATTAGGAATATTAAAAAATACAAGATTAACTCAAGATGAGGGCAGCACGGCGGCGCAGCGGTTGTGCGGCACAGTTCATGTCATGGGAACCTGTCGTGGGTTCAAATCCAGCTCCAGATTTCCTGT
This sequence comes from Urocampus carinirostris, assembly GCF_059441175.1. Lineage (NCBI taxonomy): Eukaryota > Metazoa > Chordata > Actinopteri > Syngnathiformes > Syngnathidae > Urocampus > Urocampus carinirostris. The sequence goes on from NC_142352.1 coordinate 14,377,799, forward strand.
GCGGAGTTTTTATGTTCTCCCCGTGCTTGCGTGGGTTTCCTCCGGGCACTCCGGTTTCCTCCCACGTTCCAAAAACATGCATTTCAGGTGAATTGGCCGGTCCAAATTGTCCCTAGGTGTGAATGAGCGAATGAGTTGTCTGTCCCTGTGTGCCCTGCGATTGGTTGGCAACCAGTTCAGGGTGTCCCCTGCCCACTGCCCGGAGATGGCTGGGATGGGCTCCAGCCCCCCCGCGACCCTAATGAGGAACTCAAGATGAGCCGTTTTTAATGTATGTTTGTGTTTGTTGTTGTCAGTTTGTGACAAACAATTTAAATAGGAAATCACTGTCTCCAATTGTGAGCTAATAGCTCACATAAAGTGAGCTACCTTCACTATCCTGCTGAGAACATAACAGAACTTGACTGCTTTCATTTCATTTTTTGGCGCATTTTTGCTTTACCTAAATACTATTTTTTAAAAACAGTTAAGAACTTTTCTATGCAAATTAAGCAGACAGAATTGGTAGTTCAAACTTGTGAGCAATAATTATTAAATACTACTATCCATGCTTACCATTTGTATGTTTATCACCTTACTTTTGATGTCCTTATGTTTGTCTTCTCACAAACAATTAAAACGGGTGATTGCTATTTAGAAATGTGACCTACCACTTCACATCATGTGAGCTATTTACGCTTTCCTGATAATGAGATAGAAAAATTTGAAAGCGATGATTTACGTTTTAGCTCTTTTTTTCTATTTAAATCCTTTTAACTGTCACGGTTGCCCATTGCCCTCACTTGGCCCCGCCCGTTTGGCGCCGGCTGTGGTTCGTTGCCTGATTGGCTTCCCTCCTATTTAGCCTCAGTGCTCTCACTCACCACTTGTCAGTCCGTCAACGAACCCCAGCACTCGCAAGACGTGTGTTTTGACTATGTCCGGTATCCTGCTTGTGAATCCTGTCCGGTATTGATCTCGTCTATCTTTTCCTGTTTGATATCTGACTCCAGTCCCCGGTGTCTGGTATCGATCCCGTCTGTCTCGTCCTGTCTGATATATTGCTACAGTCACCGGTATCCGGTATCGATTCCGCCAGTCTCATCCTGTCCGATATCCTGCGCCAGTCAGCAGTATCCGGTATTGATCCCGTCTGTCTCGTCCTGTCTGATATCTGACTCTAGTCTCTAGTATCTGGTATCTGTCCTGTCTGTCCCATCGTGTCCGGTATCGACCCCGTATGTCCGGTATCTGCTCATGTAGCTGGTATCGATCTCATCGGCCTATGGCTTTCTGTTTTTCCACGCTGGACTTCTGTCTTACTTCTTCCGCCCAGCGATCGCTGAATCACTGGCGTTTGTGTTCACACGCATGACTGCCCCATTCCTGTAAAATAAAGCTTGTGTGAAAATGTTACGCATCTGGGTCCTCCTCCTGTTCTAGTTCTGACATTAACTGTTGCCAAGTGTTAAAGAAAACTGAGGAGGTTTTTTTTTGGGCCCATTTTTGCTCCACCAAAATAATATGTTTTAAACTGTTACCAACCGTCAAAGGAAATGAGGAAGGCATTTCGCTCTGTAACTCACAATTAAGTGGTCTTCAAGTTTACTCTTGAACAAGAAGCTAGTTCCAATTCCAAAGATTGTTTGAGTCAGTTTGTCTCAAACAATTAAAATGAATATTAAAAATTTAAAAATGTGACAAGCCCACATAAAGTGAGCTACCTACACTTTAGTCATTATGAGGAAAGCTTTGATTCTGTTATGATCCTTTTTTCTCCACTTAAATGTCTTCTTTTAAACTTGCCAACTATCAAATCAAAGCAAGAAGACATTTTGCTCTCTAGCGCAAAACAAAGTGTGCTGCTTCCCTTAAATGCTTTAAGTAAATGACCTCGCTCTTGAATAAAGGCCGGTTCCAACGTCTTTTTGTGTTTGATTGTGTCAGTTTGTCACAAACAACTGAAAACAACCGGAACAGGCAGTGGACCCAATGCTTTATTAAAGGATCGGGAAAGTCAGGGCAGACAGCACTCTGGTGCTTGCTGGGCAGGAGAAGTAGGAAGCCCTCGCGACCGGTGAAAGGTGGCAAGTCGGGTAGCCGGGACAGGAGAACGAAGCGTGGTCGTGGATCGGAAGCAAGTCAGCTAACCCTAGACGATCAGGAAGCCAGGGACAGGGGATCGATACACGAAACAGGGTATGGAATCTAGCTCTTGAACAAAAGCCAGTTCCAACGTCTTTTTGTGTTTGATTGTGTCAGTTGTTTACAAACAACTGAAATTGTCATAACCGGAACAGGCAGTGGACCCAAATGAGTAACGTTTCACACAATCGGGGAAGTCAGGGCGAGAGGAAGAGACAGCAATCTGGTGCTTGCTGGGCAGGAGGAGTAGGAAGCCCTCGCGACCGGTGAGAGGTGGCAAGTCGGGTAGCCGGGGCAGGAGAACGATGCATGGTCGTGGATCGGAAGCAAGTTGGGTAGCCGGGACAGGAGAACGAAGCGTGGTCGTGGATCAGAAGCAAGTCAGGTAACCCTACAAGATCGGGAAGCCAGGGACAGGGGGTCGATACATGAAACAGGGGACGGAATTCAAGTCAAGTCAAGTCAAGTCAAATTTATTTATATAGCCCTTAATCACAAAAATGTCTCAAAGGACTGCACAGGATTACAGTTACAAAATTACACAATTACCTGATCTTAAACTAGCAAACCAGCATGGAATCAGGCAGAATACAGGACAGGTCGGAATCAGAACGGGAGCCAGAGTCAAAAAGTGCTTGCCTTGCGTGTGCTGGGGTTCGCTGACGGACCGACCAAGAGTGACCGAGAATGACATGCTTAAATAGGGAAAGGGCTAATTAGGGAACGAGTGGCAACTGGGGACGAAAAGAATGAGCGCAGGTCAGGGCAACTATCAGGCAAATGACAGAATTGTGACAGAAATGCGCATTCACTAGAAACGAGAGATACTTGCAATTTCCTGATAATGAGATGTGCTTTGATTGTACGTTTCGGCCCTTTTTGTGCCACTTAAATCCTGTATTTTAAACTGTCGAATCCAATTAAGGAGATATTTTGCTCTGTAACTCAAAACGAAATGAGCTGTCTCATTTAACTGCCTTAGATTCATTGCCTCACTCTTGAGCAAAGCCCCGTTTAAATAATCCTATGTTTTTATTTATGCCAGTTTGTCATCAAATGGGCAAATGTAATACATGAATGAGCTACTTGTTCACATCAAGTGAGGTACTTCCAGTTTTCTGAAGATGAGATGGATTTTGACTGCTCGGATAGTCTGTTTTGGTCCTTTTTGCCCCACATTAATCCCGTTATTGAAGCGGTTTCTAACTCTCAAAGCAAATGAAGAAGTTCTTTCTCTCAAAATGTTTAATAATAACCAAGTGAGCCTGTTCCATTAACTGCTTTTAGTTATCAACTCAGTCTTGAGCAAAGGCCTGTTCCAAAGGGATTCTAAATGACCTTTTTTTTCAATTAGGCAGAGAACGTGCAGTGCACAATCATGCAGATATGTTCCAAAGATATTTTTTTTCAAATTAAAAGACAAAAACCAGGAGAAAACAAGAACCAAACAAACAGACAGAGTTTGTAGTAAACAGCGAATTGATAGTGAACATTTTAGTTTGGAATAATTGGAAATTTGCTTACCGTGTCACTAGGGGACTTCTGACTGTTTTGTCCAACTTGATCATCAAAGGGTGAGTTTACCTGCCGTCTTGTACAGCGTGTATACCTTTTTTGACCTCGCCTTATTTCAGGTATTTAATTGTGACTCTTCCTCTTGTGTTTTTGCAAATTGTCTTGCAATGAATTTAATATTGTCCAGATAGCTCTCTGTGTGTGTGGACACCCGAAGGCTCCCGTTTTGTATGGTCTAGGTTAGCTTTGCTAGCAGTCGGTTAGAATAGAATAGAATATACCTTTATTATCATTGTTACAAAATGGGTTGATCATATTGTGACAACGAAATTGGACATGGCATTCCAGTTACTGTCATGGTTGCCATGGCGCTCAATTGGTCCCTGCCGTGTGGCGCCAGGTTCGGTCACGGTTGCCACGGCGCCCAATTGGCCCCGCCCACTGACACCAGCTGAGAGATATCTGCCGGACTACTTAAACGCGGTCTTGCGAGTTGCCTGGTGTCAGAGCGTCTGCGAAACTCCTGTTAAACTCCTGTGTGAAATGCCTAGTTCTGTGAATTTGCCTGTGTTTGATCTTGTTTTATTTTCGGCCTGATCTGTTTGATTTTGACCACTCTTTTGTTCGGATTTCAATCCACTTCCGCGACCATCGATCCTCAGTTCGAGTGTGCGCGCATTTCTCCTCTCCATAATAAACTGTGAGTACGATACGCTATTGGGTTCTCATTCCTGTTTCCTGCCCTGGTTAGTGACAGTTACACATTTTGACTGTAAAGATAAAAGATTAAAAAAAACAAAAGGAATTTGGATATGGATAAAAGGAATTTGGATATAAAACAAAAAATAATTTGGATATAAAAGAAGATCCTGGATCTGGAATCGAATCCGGGCCGTGGCGGTGAAAGCGCCGAATCCTAACCACTAGACCACCACCAGGGACCACCAGGAATTGCTAGCTTGCCTGCCGTGCTCATTGTTTTTTCTCCCGGCTTGGTTCGTATTTGTTGCTGCTGTGGCTCACGGTTATCCAGGCTTATCATGTTTTCGGTCAGCCAGCCTCTCATTTTTGGTTGGGTTCGTCCATTATGGCAGCTGCCTGGTAATTCGGTCCGTGTTATTTTTGCCAGTTCGCCCCATTTTGGCTGCTCGCCATTTCTCGTACCATTGCTGCAACCATCTGCGACACAACGTCTAGGCATTCTCCACAAAAACTACCAGAACATGACTCAAAACACCTAAAACCTTTTTGACTAGTTAACATGTAAACCAATAGGGTGACTGGCTTACTAGGGTCCTGGTGTTCACAGCTCAATAAGTCAAATACAAGACTTACTGTCTACAAAATGCATTAACACAGAAAATAATCAGAGTATACCAATTACATACATATAGATATTATACAATTATATTTCGTTTGTGTAAAATGGGCGGTAACCAGTGTTCTCTCTAAGCTGCGCGCGTGCGCAATTGCGCACTGCTCGCACATTCTCAGCGCACAAGAAAATCTAGCCAGTGCACAAAAATGAGGGCTCAAATATACTAATTACGAAGCGACATAAGTCAAAGTTACAGTGCATGAAGGTAAAAATACACGGGTTCCCCTGACGTTGTGTCCTAAATGCGGTATTTTGAAGTTGTAGAACAAAGTTGAGTAAAGTTAGTAGAGTTTGTCGAGAACTGGCTTCTTCGGCTCAGCTCACTAAAAGGAATCGGCTCTTTCGGGTCCTAAACGGCTTTTCAGGTTGTTTTTGCTTCTTTAATCCCAACATGACCAAATATTATGTAAAATTGTGCACAAAATGACTTAAAGGAAGGGGGGGATAGAACTAAAAAGAAAAAAATACCAAAATAAACAAAGGGAAGAGAAAAAAAGGAAAAATTTAGAAAAAAGCCAGAAAAAAAAGAAAAGAAAGAAATGTAGGAAAAAAGACATAGAGAACAAAGAGAAAAAAGTAACAGCTCGGAAAAAATAAACACAATTAGTTTTTTTTTAAAAAGTAGAGAAAAAACACGGAAAAAAGAAAAAGTTTGTGTCGCATTCAAATAATTTCCAATTATATCAAGTGAATCTTGTTTTCAACATTGTACTTCCACTAAAAAATGTGATTAAGTACAGTTCTGTCTCGTACAACCGACTAAATAAGCCCCCAAAAATGTTAATATTATGCGACAAAATATATCAGGAAATAAAAAGAAATGGATATCTTGTGAAAGAATTGTAAGAACAAACGACGTTTGTAGGCCGTACAACCTTTGCAATAGTACATGAGTCAATTCATTCAAAAGAGAAAAATAATTTTGCATTGCCGGAAAGTCAGCAAAATGTAACATGATGTTCTGGACATGTTTGATAATGAATTATCTTGCCACACTTGGGCTTATGGTTGCTCACTGTTGTTTCAAGCGTTGATCACCGACTTTGTGTGAACGCTCAGACCCGTGGAAAATTAGAGGGAACATTGCCTACAACTATTCAGAAATGTGACCTACAAGCTCACACGAAGTGAGCTACTTCCACTTTCCTGATAAGAATGTAATTCGACTCAAACATTTTGGTCCGCCTAAATCCCGTTTTCCAAACTGTTGCCAACCGTCAAAGCAAATTAAGAAGACGTTTTAATCCGTAGCTCAAAACCAGCGCGCTTCTTCCCTTTACTGTGGTACGTTTTTACCCATCAGCAAAATTGAAAAAAATGAGCACGTTTCGAGATGGATTGGAGACAAAAAGATGTCAAGTGTCATTCGAAAACATCGAAGAATGGGGAGGTATCGAAGCAAGGTAGATTTACGAGCGCTTATGTGAGATTTCTTTTTACAAGCGGCAGCAAGCTCCAGAGAAAAAGTTTGGAAATGAGGTCGCTGATGCTGCCAACACGCACAAAAAAATAAGGATGGGGGTGTATGATTTTACAAGGATCCTTTAATAATGTATGAAAATAGCAGCTATTGTTTTCCAAACCTACACACGATTGCTGTAATAATTTCTCTAAAAATTCAACTCGAAAAAAAGACGATTGTCACCTTGGAATAGAACAGAATAGAATAGAATATACCTTTATTGTCATTGTTACAACACGCGTTGAATATATTGTGACAACGAAATTGGACGTGGCACTCCAGGTCCACATTTTACAGTGCGGATAAAGAAAAAAGAAGATGTTTGTACTGTCCTTGGTTGCATATGCTTGGTTTTCCTCCGGAGGGGGGTGTATGAGGGGGTGAGGGACAGTCAGAGATGGCCGGATCCAACTAGATATTTGATCTTACTGTACACACGGTCTAATGTTTTTTTCCCTAATTGCTCAGTCCACGTATTAAATGAATTTGGGAAGTACAGTCCTTAAGCATGCCCGATTAAAGTCGCCGGCGACGATAAAAGCTCCGTCGGGGTGTGCGAGCTGCTGTTTATTGATAGCAGCGGGCAGGAGATTTAGCGCTATGCTAACGATAGCATCTGGTGGAGAGGTGGAATCCGAATGCTTGTAAGTGCATTCGGGGTTATTCGTGTAAACGATTCGAGACATTTCATTTTCTGGGGCGATGGCAAAAATGCCGCAGTTGTACCCATCCATATATAGCGGATGTCATAATTGTATCCACCCATATATAGTGTATGTCTATGCTTTTTGCCAGCCACTGTAAGGGTCTCACAGGCGCCAGGTAGCCCCTAGGAACATTGAGATAGCTCATGGATGGTTTCGGAAAGTAGTTAACCAGTGATGGGTCATTGTGATATCTACGAAATGTCATTTCTACCTGGAATTATGTTTAAGTGGTTGACTGAGCTGAGATTTTTTTTTTTGATGAAAAAAGTTTGCCTTGGCTCGAAAAATGTTGGGTAACTATGATGTGAACGATTGGTCCAGATCGCTACAAATATTTGACTTCTAATCCGAGTCGGACAGTTCGTTGCGTGTACCATAAATTCAGAACTGCCCTTTGCTACATTTTGAAACTATGCCTTTCATCGTGGTGTGGCTTATTCTATTTTTTTTTTTGTGGCGGTACAGAGGAAAACGGCAACTGATCGTTTCCACAGCGCAAAATGTCTGGAAAATCTTACAACATCTTCACGTAATTGCAACAAATCAAATTCTCAAATGATACATGTTAATTGAACAGCAGTAGAAGTTACTGTATCTAAAACATGCTACACTTCCCTCTAGTCTGCGTCGATGTTATGTTGTTTCTTCTAATCCTCGAGGAACAAAAACAAACAAATGCAATTTGTTCCATTACTATACCAACCACCAATGACAACAACACATAAAGACACACATGTGCTGCAATCTGGCACTATTCTCCTCAGTATACAGTGGAACCTCGGTTTTCGAACGGCTCTCAGTTCAAACAAATCGGAGTCCGACCATAATTTTCGAGAAATTCTTGCTTCGCTGTTCGGTCAAAATATCGGAGTTCGAACGTCGGTAATGCGTGAGTGCTTACGCTAGGATGCGATGCTGAGCGGCGTACGGGTGTAGATCGCTCTTTTCGTGACCAACTGTTATCGCGAGCGGACGTGCTACATTTGCTTTCGCTTTTAATATAGGTATACGAAGTGTATTAGCCCCTAATTATGCCTCCGAAGAAAGTCAGTGCAAGCAGCAAAGTTGCTACAGGTGAAAAAAGAAAAGTAGTGCGTACAACTATTGCATTTAAGAAAGAAATAATAGCAAAATATGAAGGAGGTGTGCGAGCGCCTTCTGCTGACCACCACAAAGGTAAAAAATCCCATTTATAATTATTTTCTTTATCCTTTTTTTATTTTTACACATTCATGTTAGCGTAATCTTTCGTACGGAAGATTACGATAAGGCGAAGGTACGATTAGCCTGGGTTAGCTTCATGTTTACGTTAAACATTCAAGGTAAACATTCAGGGTTTTGGAACGGAGCCCAACCTTCTGGGTGTTGGGACGCAGCCCCCTTTCCAATGAACCGCTCACCACTTGTTGTGGAGACCCAGGTGCTAAATGACTTGTAAACTTGTATTTTTTAAATTTTTACACGTTCATGTTATCGTAATCTTTCGTACTGAAGATTACGATAACGCGGACGTACGATTAGCCTCAGTTAGCTTCATGCTTACGTTAAACATTCAAGGTAAACATTCAGGGTGTTGGAACGGATTAAAACGATTTACATTATTTTTAATGGGAAAAATGATTTCGGTGATCGAACAAATCGGTTTTCGAACAGGGTTCTGGAACGGATTATGGTCGAGAACCGAGATTCCACTGTAGTTGCCCTGGTGTGTCGTCTAGTAATATAGCGATCAAATTTGACTTGGCATGCTTCATTTGCACTCTAAATATTTGCCCATCTTAGTAATCGCCATCTTGGATGGTCAAATGATCAGAAATTATGTGGCGGCAATAACTTGGAGTAGAAATATAATACGAAGTAGCCGAAGGTGTGCACCGGGCTCAAAATGTCAATTAGTTCATTTTACTTTTATTTTATTTATATTATTTTTCATCTATAACAACATAGCAAAACTAGGTCTGGGCGATAAAATTTAAGCGATAATTATCGTCATATAATTTTGGCCACGATAAATAATAAAAACGTTCTATAAAAGTCTATAATAAAAAATGTGATCACAGCTCGAGCACCGGAGAAAATGCGGGAACTAATACAATTAAAGCCCAGGTTGCAGACTAACATTCAGGAGATGAAGAAGGTGACAAGGACCAGCCTGTCAGGAAGCGGACCAGGATGCAGGAAGCCGGAACTCATTTGCGTAGCCGATCTGTCACTTTAATTGAGAAATAAAAGTTGTCCAACGCACAAACGGACCAGAAGCAAAACAAAGCAGGTTCAAAGGCAGGCAAAATTACAATCTAGGCATTATTCAGATCAAACAGGCATGAACAGGTCTTCAACAAGGTAAAGCAATGGTCTGGCAACGGGCAGTCCCAAAAGGAGCGTTTAAGTACTCCAAAAGCTATCACCCCAATGCGTCTCAGCCGGTGTCAAGGGGCGGGGCCAGCTGGGCGCCATGACAAGCGTGCAGGACATGACACAGCCAATCATTTCGCAAGAAGAGTGGAAGAGCGGCTGAGTCAAAAGCTAAAGGACTACAACACGGTTAAAATGAGCGATAAAGGGACCAGCCAGCATAGCCACTCAAAACATGTTGAAAGATTCGCAGACAGGAAAGGCCCCTTATCCTCACTTGTTTGGAGGTATTATGGCGACTGATAAAAAAAAAAAAAAAAAAAAAAAAGCAGAGATATGCAATGCAAAGATCGGTACAAAGATAATTTGATTTCACCGTTTAAAACTGTACTGCCTGCTATAAGGTGCTGAAGGAAAAACAATTCAGCCTCAAAAAGAGTGCTAGTACAATAATCCCCATGAAAACAACTTTTCAATAAAATGATGACTCACAACACGTGGTAAGCTTTCTCTCCTGGCTTTGATCTCTTTGATCTCCGGCAAAACTAACATAACATGCGACAGAAACAAAATGAAAATCAATCCAAACAGCTTGCCATCATCATTTTTGCCGTTCCATGTGTTCCGTTACTCCGCAAGCCTGCACAAAAATTTAGCCATTGTATTCATATTTAGTTTCTTTTGTCTTTTATTAGCATATTTGGTATTGGAGTAATCCAAAAGTAATTGAAAGTAATCCAGTTCAAGTAACCCTACCCAACCCTGTTCACTTGTATAATGTACCTCATATTTGTGAAATGCTGTGTAATAGTCCGTAACCACGTGTCTTTGTCCTGATGTTAAAGATTGATGAAAGCAGCACCAGATTTTCTCAACTTTCTCTCAGGGGAAAAAATGAGACTTAAAATGTGAAAGTGGAAATAACGTGATCATCATCGTGATAATCATCCATATTGACCTATAAGAAATGTTTTATTGTGATTACAATTTTTGTCAAATCGCACAGGCCTAAGTGAAACACAGTTGTCAACAAAATTAGACAGGGTATACGTGTAATAAACACTTTGGTGAGTTGGATATCTTAACCACTAGGGTCGTAGGAGCTCTGTTTCCTGTGGTGTGTTTTGGGCAAGTACAGCCTGGTTGTGCCCATCCCTCTCCAGGCCATCATGTTTCCACCCAGTCTCAAACTGGGGACCTTTCGTGTGCTAGGGAAATGTGCTTGAAAAAATAATTGTAAAAGACTGTCAGGATTAATAGGGTAAACTATCTATAATAATGAAAATAATAATAATACAAATAATTACAATAAAAATATGAAATGAAATTAAATGAAATGATCTGCATTTATATAGCGCTTTTCAAGTCAAGACTTCCCAAAGCGCTTTACATTGTGCTTCACATTTCCCAATAGCGGCCGTGCAGCCATGTAAGGCGCTAACCTGCTTATTGGGGGTATTAGGGGTTCAGTGTCTTACCCAAGGACACTTTGACATGTAACACGGAGGAGCCGGGATTCAAACTGCGATCTCTTGATCCCAAGACGAGCGCTCTACTTCCTGAGCCACTGCCGCCCCTGTTTAGTTTAAATACATTTTACTTCAAAGTGCCCAAGGTTGCTGTACACAGAATATCAAATAACAATATCCATCCATTATCCGCACCGCTTATACTCAGTAGGGTCGCGGGGGTGCTGGAGCCCATCCCAGGTATCTTCGGGCAGTAGGCAGGGGACACCCTGAACTGCTTGCAGGCCAATCACAACACAAAGGCAGACAACTCATTCACATCTATTAACCTGAAAAGCATGTTTTTGGGAGGAAACAGGAGTGCCCAGAGGAGACCCACGCAAGCACGGGAAGAACATGCAAACTCTGCACAGAAAGGCTGATAGCTGGTTTTGAACCCATGACTTCAGAACGCCGCAGACGCGCTAACCACTTATCACCAGGGCAGTATGTAAAGCAGATAATTATGAATAGACAAGTCTAAATAAGTGGGTTTTGAGTCTGGATTTGAAGGTGGACAGGGTGAGTCAGGTGCTAATGACATACCTGTCAACCTGTACGTTATTGCCGTACAAAGTACGTTTTTTTATGCATTTTAAGACGAGTACGACGTACAAGGAAATCTGTACGGAAAAAAGCAAATTTGTCAATGATGGGTACACATATATACATCGACTATCACCAAACGGCAAATCAATCAATTCAAAGGAGTTCACCGCGGTAGCCTCTATCGTTTTGCAAGCGGTTTGATGCTACTGTGCGCATGCCGCCTGGGGATTTCCCATTATGCATCATTCAGAAAAAAAATATATATATATGGTGTACGATTATTTTATATTTTGTACTGGAAAATACGACAGTTTGTACGGGCATGGAGCCATGCAGGTTGACAGGTATGTAATGAGTTCCAGAGCTGGGAGGGCAGAGCGGCTGAAAGCTCTGCTCCCCATGAAGCAATTACAATTAACATTTATGTGGTACTGTTTGGAAACTGCACTATATCACAATAACAGTGTGGTTTAGAAAATACGGCATTATAACAATAATCAATGAGAAGTACTGCAATAGCATTTATCTGCAACAGAAATTCCCATATAAGTATTTTTCACAATTTTGATAGGGTAGTGATGTCTCCAGGGACAAAGGCGGTTTAAGCCTGTGGCTTTAACTGCGATGCGGTTTATGGAATAGACAATTTTGAGCATGCGGCTTTGAATCAGATGCTCTCTGTATTCCGGAATTTATGGTAGTCGGTGATGTCCGATTTCAACATGCTAAACTAGAGGCCGAATTCCCGACCTTGAGTTTTCACGTGGCATCCACAAACCGGACTAGCTTCAAATCATCTGCCCGTTCGATTTTCCTTTCGCACGAGAACAAGGAGTAAGCGTCCGTAATTACCGCTCCGGAGTCGGAATAGAAAGCGATCCCTCCATAAAACGAGGATTTGGTTCGGCGCTAACTGAACACTGTCATGGAGTCCATGTCCGGATTAGAAGAGAATCTCTGTGGATTACACTTTATGATGACCATTAAGAGTTTGATCCTGGAGGTACTTAAAACACAGCACGCTCGCTCACATTAAGACCTGCTCAGAGAAGATTGCGGGGATTTCAACCTTTTCAGGTTGGGGTATTTAGAGCACTTAGCACTTAGCGTGGGAATAGTTCTCGTGACTGCTTCATGTTTAGTCAAAGTAGGCTAGCTTGTACACAGGGATTTGGTATTTTTTTTGTTTTTTTCCACTTGCCTGATCTCATTACTCAAACTGGCAGAATGATGCAAGTAACGTCCAAGATGCCATCCAATTTTTAGGAGTATAGAAACAAGTATTTACTATTTGCTGTAAAAGCAATTTTGGGTTGTCTTTTTATAGAGTATTTTTATCTAAACCCTTCTTTCACTCAGCTATTTAGTCAGTAGAAGGTTGTGATATGAATATTAATTATTTGTTCCGGTATTGTGGGACTATATTTGTCAATTTGTAAGGCTATATTTTGAAATTATATTAAAATTATATTACCAACTGTGTAATATTATCATCAAGCGCTATCTTCCTCACCCATTCTAGTATTATGTTGTGAACAATAAAATTTGTCAACTAATCCTTCTTAAGTAAATGAAAGACTAAATAGTACGCTAATTAGGTGTGAAAAATACATAAATAGGGTTAACTGTTTTGTTTCCCCTTTATAAAAAAATATTTGTATTCATGTTTTTGTTTTAGTTATTTTGAATGTATTTGTATGTATGTAATTTATTTGTTTTGATTTTCAAGTATTTATTTGTATTTCTATGAATTTAATGTTTTATTTTATTTGTCTGTTTATTTATATTCATTTATATATTTGTATTTATTTACTTTAATTGATTAATTTGTATTCATACATTTCTTTCTATGGATTTATTTATTTGTATTTATTCATTCCTAATTATATTGATAAATGTATGATATCTTATCTGTTATCATAATTTAATTTATTCTTAATTATTTTATATTTATTTGTTGTTTATTTTTATTTATTTATTTTTTTAAATACATTTAATGGATTGGTGTATTCATTTGTTTTTTTTAATTGATATTCATTTTTAGTTGAGTATTTATTTGATTTTATCTATTCATTTTTTATTATTATTTTCATTATTTTCATTCTTTTGTGGTATTTGTTGTTATTTTTCTTTACAAATTTACATATCCTTTTCGTACCAATTGTTATAATCTATTATAATTGGATATAATTTGTTGTTTTCATTTATTTCTATTTTTTTTTAGATTCTTTGTTATCCATCCATTTTTAATTCAATTTAATTTGGGGTTATGTAATATATTTTTGTATCAAGTATTAAAGCCCCAGTGTGTGACATTTGACCACTAGATGGCACTGTGCTATCTGTTGCGAAATAGGGCCCATGCCACAGAGCAACATGGCGGCGAACAAAGTGTGGATTCCACTGTGCAAAATACATTTCTCGACATGTAATTATTTTTTTTAAATATAAATTAACATTGGTGTGATACATTTTAAGGAAACAACTTCCTGTAACTGAAAATGTAAGCTACATCTGGCATGTCATTTTACACCAATGTGGGGGGGTAGACTCTAAACCAATATTCATGATTTCCTCAAGATTGAAAAATCATATGATAAATGCACACGCAAGATTAAAAATCACATATGTGAATCACAGATATATTTGTGGCTCTGCAAAGTAGATGATCCACGCTAGATTTATTTTAAAGGTACTCGAAAAATTGGAGAACTGGCTTTGAAAGTCCTTAAAATGTCTTTGATCTGAGGTGTACGAACCCTTCTTTCAGTTCCTCTCCCGCCCTTCAAAAATTACAGATTGAAACCTTCCTATATTTCCAAACGGAATACTTTCTCCAATTTTTGCCAGCCGTCTCGCTGGTCCGTCACAGTCTCGCCCGGCGTCTGTCTCGTCCTTCGGCGTTTGGCGTGGAAACGTGAAGCGTTCACAGCTTGCTTGGGACCAAGCCTCGGCCTGCCGCAGCGGCAGATGGCGACAGGCTGCAAAAAAAAAAAAAATTAAAAAGCCTTGGCGTATCGTTGGGAAATGTGCTGCTGCGAAGATGACGCTTTTAATTAAAAGATTTTCATCTGTGATCAACGCCGCACGTGGCTTTGAAATCAAATTGACATGAAAGGATAGAAAAGAAACTGGGCTTCAGTCCACGCCATGCCCTTGTTAGATTGTTTTTTCTTCTGGAATGACACGAGTCGGGTTTCCGTTTTGTTACTATCCTATTTTAAGAATTCCCCCCAAACAATCTCCCAGAATGTCTAAAAAAAGAAATTGTTACATGATAGTGAATGTGAGCCACACACTCTTTGACTACATCCTTAACTTTAATCCACAGAAGACAAAAATCCTACAGAACCAAACAACAAAGTTTACAAAGATCTCCAGAATTCAAAAACATCAGATGGTCCATGATATTGAAACTCTCCTTAGATCTAAATGAACAAAATATGAAAATTTGAAGTTGCAGAATATATTGCAAAACAAACTCGTCCTCATTGAACAAACATGAGAAACAAGGCACAATATGTTGAAAGGCTCTGATTAAACAAAACAAGCAAGAAGGCCCAGGAAAGTAGACTTACAACTACATGATACTCCAACACCAAATAAATTCTAACTGAACAAAACATAGACAACGCAGGATATGTTGGATAAATAATAAATAAACAGCAGCTTGCACACCCCAACGGAGCTTTAATCGTCGACTGCGACTTTAATCGGGCATGTTTATGGACTGTACTCCCAAATCCATTCAATATGTGGACTGAGCAAATCGGGAAACACTGGACTATGTGTAATGTAAGATCAAACATCAAACATTCCGGTTGTATCCACCAACTCTGTTTGTCCCTCACCACCCTCATCACCCCCCCCCCCCCCCTCTCCTCCCCTCCAAAGGAAAACAAAGCCTACTTACAACAAAGACAGTTAGTTCTTTTATCTCTTTGTTTCCTTATCCTCACTGTAAATGTGGAACTGGAGTCGTCCAATTTCGTTGTCACAGCATATCCCATGTTGTAACAATGACAATAAAGGCATATTCTATTCTACTCTAACTTCAGCAGCAGCTTTAGCGACAGACTGCTGTCACAGTCTTGTTCCACGGACAGACTGAGAAGATCATTTCTTCTTCATGCCATGAGGCTCTTTAACTCCAGCCGGTAGAGTAAAATCCCACCCCCACATTACCCTATTTTTATTACAGTGTATATTTTATGTAGCACTATTTGAATACTCTATATCAACACGTTACATTGGGTATTTCTGTATTCTATTTCTTTTACTTTATTAATTTATTTTTCAACACAAGGATACTACTGGAAGTGTGAATTTCCCTACGGGGATGAATAAAGTAACCATCTATCTATCTATCTATCTATCTATCTAGATAAACAAGAAAGCTACGCATGAGATGTTGGAACAATGACTCGCTCTAACTGAACAAAACAAAAAACAAGGACTACACCGGATATATTGGGACACTAACAAAATGAATAAAACATGAAAAAATGCATGCAGGGTACATTTGAACACTAACAAACTAACTGAACAAAACAGGAAATGGGGCAAAATAAGGTATTTTGAACACTAACTGAACAAAAAAGGAAAGGTAAACAATGCAGTATACGTTGGTAGACGAATTACCTTTCACTGAACCCAAATTTAACTTAACAATAAAATATGGAGAATATCTAGCGCTAAACAAAAATGATAAAGAGACAACACATGATACGTGGAACACTAACTAACTGAACAAAAATGAAAGACAGATGACACAGGATATATCTCTCACAGATCAAACACACAAAGGATAGACAACACAGGATATATTGGAACATTATCTCTAAAAGAACGAAAGGCAAATTAGGGACAATTCGGGACATTTGAACACTAACTGAACAAAACATTAAAGAGTACACCGCAACATGTGAAACAACACTAACTCTAAATTAGAAAGAAACCTGAAATTAAGGGGGTGCATGGACATATTCAAACATGTGGATTGATCAAATATATGATATCCCAACACCAACCAGCTCTAACTGAACAAAACATGAAAGGAAAACACAGGAAATGACAGGCCGACCAACTAATTTAGTGAAAAACAACATGAAAGCCAACACAGATTATGTCAGGGACACTAACTAGCTCTAATTTAACAAAACCCGGAAGACAGATGACGAAGGGGGAAGACACGGCTAGTTTGAACAATGAGATCTATTCCGACATTAACCACCTCTAACAGCATAGAACATGAAAGAAAAGCGTGGAATCTGCGAGTGCCCTTTTATACTCCCAAGCACTGTATCTTTGGGAAAACCTGAGACATCAGAGAACAACTCCGAAAACAACGAAACACAAGAATGTCAAGCATGTGTCCCACCGGCACCAGGACAGAAAGCGGGCTTTCCGTCCCTCAGGTTGATGGCGACCGCTCTTTAATGTGACGCGGAGGGACAAAAACGTTGTCCCCCCGCATGTCCCGTATGCACGAGAGGACGTCAAACCGCGCGAGCGGCTTTTAAGACGTTGCGACTTGTCATGCTAAATTAAAGAAACGCTGCTTGCGGTTGCGCTAGACATGCCGCGTGACACACTTCACGTCGGGACGGATCAGAGTCGCCGTCCACAACTCAGGACAATTGTGCTGATTCGGGGGAGACACAAGGAGGGGACGCCCGGGTCGGACGGATTTTTTTAAACCGGGATTTTTCCACTGTGGAGAAAAAAAATATGCATAGGTAGATTTCTTTTGGGGGGTCCTATTAATCTCATCTCATCTCATTAGCTGCACCGCTTATCCTCAGTAGGGTTGCGGGGGTGCTGGAGCCCATCCCAGCAATCATCGGGCAGTGGGCAGGGGACACCCTGAACTGGTTGCCAGCCAATCGCAGGGCACACAGGGACAGACAACTCGCTTGCTCATTCACACCTAGGGACAATTTGGACCGGCCAATCCACCTGAAATGCATGTATTTGGAATGTGGGAGAAAACCGGAGTGCCCGGAGGAAACCCACGCAAGCACAGGGAGAACATACAAACTCCGCACAGTAAGTCCGGTAGCTGGATTTGAACCCACACAGGAGGTTCCCAAGACATTAGAACTGTGCCGCACACACGCTAACCACTGCGCCGCCGTGCTGCCCGGGTCCTATTAATATCGGTTTGAAATTCATGAATGCCTTAAATTTCACGACCAGAACAGAAGTAGGACCCAGATGCGTAACGTTACTCACAAGTTTATTGAAATATAGAGGAACGGCAGCGCCAGCGCTCCGGTGCTCGCTGGAAGCGGAAAGCAAGCCGCTGACGGGATCTAAATGCGAAAATGGATCTTCCGGAACGTGAGATCCTAGCGTAGTTAGACGGAAAAAACGGTTGTTAGCTGGGATGGGAGATCAGAACGTGGTCAGGGTAAAAAAACGGGCCGTAGCAGGAGACAAACGAGAAAATCAGACGAGTGGGAAACGGGTGACAAAACGGGACAGACGGGAGTCCGGGTAAAAAATGCTAGCCTTGTGAAAACAGAGGAAATGCAGCGCCCGCGATCCGGTGCTCGCTGGACGCGGGAAGCAAGCCGCTCACAGAATCTTATCGTGTTACGAATGCGGAAGTCGATCTTCCGGAGAGGGAGATCGCAGCGTCGTAGACGGAAAAAGAGGTCGATGGCCCGGACAGGAGAGCAAAACGTGGTCGGGGTCAAAAAACGAGTCGTAAGCCGGGACGGGATATCAAAACGTGGTCGGGGTCAAAAACCAGGTCGTAGCCGGAGACAAACGGGGAAATTAGGAACGAACGGGTGCAAAAAGGGGGGACCGACGGGAGTCAAAATGCTTGCCTTGTGAAATCAGAGATTCGCTGACGGACTGACAACAGGCGAGTGAAAGGACTGAGTAGGACGGGAAACCAATCAGGGAACCAGCAGCAGCTGGCACCAAACGAGCTGGCACAGGTGAATGTAATGAGTAATCATGACATGAAACACAATTTCCTGTGGTGTGTCAAGTACAGCCTGGCGGGGCCCACCCCTCTCCAGGCGTTTTGGGGGGGCGGGGCTAGGGGTTTTCTTCCCCACTTAAAACAGATAGTACTGGATCCCACGGTAAATTATATACAGTAATTTGTACTTAATATTAGGAAAATAATCGACCAAAATTTAAATATAACATAAAAAATACACTATTTGTGTATTTTTATCATGGTTGGTTGGATCCCTGTACCACGAGGGTCGCAGGGGCACCATTTCCTGTGGTGTGTCCTGGGCAAGTACAGCCTGGTGGTAACCATCCCTCTCCAGGCCACTTTTTATGATACTTTTCCTTTTTTTTGGGACTCATTGCCTGCAGTTATATTTTGGGCCACAGGTGGCAGTAGTGAGCAAAACTAGTGCGTAGTCACTTTTTTAGAGGTTTATTCTTATTATTTTATTAAAATGTGTAAGCATTTATGAGAAAGGTTTTTACACAATGTGTGTATTATTCTACTTTCTGTTGTTTAAGCATTCTTTCTCTTTTATGCCTGATATTTTTTTGTAGCGATACTGCAGCTGCAATGACACCTTAGGCCACAAGTGGCAGAAGAGAGTCAAAAATGTTCATTGGTTTTATCTCATCTCATCTCATTAGCCGTACCGCTTATCCTCATTAGGGTCGCGGGGGGGCTGGAGCCCATCCCACCCATCTTCGGGCAGTGGGCAGGGGGCACCCTGAACTGGTTGCCAGCCAATCGCAGGGCACACGGGGACAGACAACTCATTCGCTCATTCACACCTAGGGACAATTTGGACCGGCCAATTCACCTGAAATGCATGTTTTTGGAATGTGGGAGGAAACCGGAGTGCCCGTTGGAAACCCACGCAAGCACGGGGAGAACATACAAACTCCGCACAGAAAGTCTGGAGCTGGATTTGAACCCACGACAGGTTCCCATGACATGAACTGTGCCGCCGTGCTGCCCCTCATTGGTTTTATGTGTTTGTTTAATTTTGGGGAAATGAGAGCTGTGGACTTAAATGTCAATCCATGAAAAAACAAATTCATTTTCTTTTTTCCTTTTTACTTGATTTTTTTTTTGCAGTAACCTGGTTGCTGCAGTTACACTTTAGTCCAAAGATGGCAGTAGTGAGTAAAATATGGTAACCTCCGTATTGTACCATTTAACTTAAAAAAAATGTTTATTGAAAGGTGTATTGTAAGGTGAAAATGAATGTAGGAAGATGTATATGTCACGACCAGAACGGAATCAGGACCCAATTGCGTAACGTTTACCACCAGTTTTATTGAAAGAAACAGGAAGGGTTGCGCCCAGATCCGGTGTTCGCTGGACGTGGGAAGCAAGTCGCTCTTGCGCTCGGATTGTGATCCAAATACGGAAGAGGATCTTCCGTAGTGAGCAATGGCGGTGGCAGGGACGCAAAAACAGGTCGGTAGCTGGGACAGGGAGAGCAAAAACGTGGTCGGAGTTGTAAACGAGTCGGAAGCCAGGACGGGAGAGTAGATGTAGTCGGGAACAAAAAGGGGTCGTAAGCCGAGACGGGGGAGCAGACGTGGTCGGGTTCAAAACAGGTCGAGACAAACGGGAGCAAAAACGGACCAGGTGGGAATCAGGGTAAAAAAAAGGCTTGCCTTGTATCAACAGAGGTTCGCAGATGGACTGACAACAGGAGAGTGACAGGACTGGGTTTAAATAGGGACAGGGAGCCAATCAGAGGCCGCAGAGGTTGGCGCCAAATGAGCGGGCACAGGTGATTCACATCGGTAATCATGACAGTATATCGCACCAGTTGTGTTTTCTTTTAATTTATCTTATTTTGAAGTGGGTTTTTTTTGTGTAAGCTGCAAAAATATAGCAAAATAAGAAAATGCATACTTAAAATGAGTAACATGATCTTCCTAATGGAACAAAAAACGACATACATATATTTATATATATTTTTTATTTTAATATATAAAAATATAATATATTTTTTCCAGGACACAGTGGGTGCAGTTACACTTTGAGCCACAAGTTGCAGTCATGACATGTATTTTTTTCTTTTTAGCAAAGCGTTAATCCTTGTATAATGTGAATTATAAATGTATTAAACGTAAAAGTCATCCTAAAATCACCTTTTGGGGTGGGTGTTAAATATTGTTTCTGTATTATGATGTATTTTCTCGTGAACCTTTTTTTTCCTGCCGTGTAAAGATCTAAGGACGTGATTAGACGACCATTCAGCGCTGAGTAAAGCGAGCGTTTGATGTCGGTTTTTGGGATTTAGCCCAATCTTTTGTCAGTATAGACGAGATCCTTGTAAGGATTTAGTCCAACATCTTATTGGAAGGTTTTTTTCTGTTACTTTGCTCAAGGTCTACTAGCGATTAGAAAAAAGTAGGAGTGACTGAAAACAATTCTTGATTTTCTTCAAATATGGCGGTGGGGGTGGGGCTTGGTTGCTGTTATCTCATTTTATTATATTTGTCTTTAACAATTTCCATATTAACATATAGGACATATGATTATATTTCAATTTGTCTGAGCTTGTAAAATATTTGTATTGGTTTTGTATTCTTAATATAATATTTTTCTTTTTATTGTTTAATTTTAGTACTTTAGCATTTTATTCATCAAATTGTATTTCTCTCGGTTTGCGTATTGTGTTTCTTATTTCACAATATTTTTTTTCTGTGAAGGCAGTAATAACAATGGTAATAAGTAATAATAATAATAAAAGATAATAAGGACAATACTCCTTTTTTGCATTTTCAAAAAAAACACTGTTATTCAATATGTATTATTCGTATTTGTCTTTGACCCAAAAACACGTTAAGAATTATTCTCAAAGTGAAATATTCATTATTTAGTATTAACTACTGATATATATTTGCTGCCATGTGAGAAATATGTATCTCCATTGTTTTTGTCATTCTTTTATCATTTGCTTGCAATCCCTTTTCAATTAATGCAATAAAATAAAAATTATAAAAGAATGAAGATAGGTGTTTTTCACATAAGAGTGATTGTATACATGGATTTATTTTCATGGGAGGTCCGGGTTCGCGCCCCGGCCGAGTCATTCCTAAGACTTAAAAAGTGGTCGGCGGCGCCCTCTGTTGGCTGCGGCTGCATCGGCTCGCTACAACGGGTCAGGTGCAATCGACATTTCGTTCTGTGTACATTGTTACACAGAATGACAATACAAGGAAATTATTATTATTATTATTATTATTATCATGTTTGTTTTTGTTAAAATGTAAGATTTAGTTTAATGCAACCTTAGCTCTTACAGTAGTTTACCTGCATGTGCCTAATAGTCCTGTGCGCCTCGTGTATGACAATAATTTACACAAGGGCTTTTTTGTAGCTGCGCCTCATAATCAAGATTTGTACACGCTCTTGAAAGCCGTAAAAAAGCTTGAATTTTAATGTTGTGTTTTTAAGGTTCAAAAAGTGCTTGAGTATTGATTGAAATGCATATAAATTAAATCGTTGCCATGTTTCCCAACAATTCTGCTAAAAAAGGACGCACACACTGCTCTCTGGTGGCTTGGCTTTGCCATTGCATTTATTTTCTCCTTGTGATAAACGGCAGCTGGTATTAGTCTGTGTGGCATTGACCTATGAAGCGTCATCGCCACCTACAGGTCTAGCCCAAGGTATATCCTACACCTAAACAGGGCATTACCAATTAAGGTAGCGTTTCCCAATGGTAAATTCTAATGGGAAGAGCTTCCTGCAACTGAAAATGTATGCTACATATTATTAGGCACCATTCATCTCCAATTAACCCTAACCATCTTCCAAGTACCTGTTGGAAAAGCAACCCCAGAGCATGATGCTGCCTCCACCATGTTTTACAGCAGAAAGAGTCATTTTTACTTTCGCAATTTACTCAAGAAAAAAAATCATATGTCTTGATAAATAATCACACAAGATAAAAAATGCATATGTAAATAGCAGATATAATAGTGGCCCTGCAAAAAAACACAATTCTGTCATGGACCAGGAACGGAGACGGGACCCAATTGCATTCATTTTACTCAGCTTTATTTAGAAGGATGAAAGGGCTTGCACCCGCAATCCGGTGGTCGTCGGTCACGAGTCGCAGATCGCTGGGAACGCGGAAGTGGCACTTCCGTGTCGAGCGAAGGCAATGTCGAGAGCGAGGAAAAAACAGGCCTAAGGCCGGGACGGAGGAGCAAAACGTAAACGGGTTCAGAAAGAAGTCTGTAACGGGAATCAGACGGAAAACAGGGCAGGATAGAGTCAGGAGTCAAAAGAGCTGGCCTTGCATGCAGCTAAGGCTCGCAGACGATCTGACAAATGTTGACAGGAAGGCGGGGTTTAAAAAGAGGTCAGCAGCCAATCAGGGTCCGCGGCTGTTGGCGCCAACGGAGCAGACTCGGGTGCCCCCGCATCAGTAATCAGGACACAATTCACAATAGATTTCTTCTGTTAATGGTACTGGAGAAACTGGAAAAGTGGGTCTGTTATTCCTAAAAAGTGCTTGAATTTGTCCATAAACGATGCAGAAATCCGGTATAATCCATTGCCCTTTATATTTATAGTGCGGACAATATAGCAGTGTTCTAGTTTGCCCGCGTCCCTGCGTCCTAGACGCATCATTTTTGCTGGGGACGCACAGTGTCAATTTAATGTGCGTCCCCAGGACGCAACTTTTTTGACACAAAATTGTCATTATTACCCGATTATTATTTTTTTAAACAAAGATTTACCGCACTCCAAACTTTTCGTCAGGCAGATCCGCCATTGTTGTTTTGGTCTCGCGGTTCGAGTTTTCGTCTGCATGCCGATCTCGAGTTGTGTAGTGAAAAGTCCGTCTCTTTTTAGAGAACCGGCTTTTTCGGCTCAACTCATTAAAGAGAGCTGGCTCTCAAGCAGCTCACTTGCTTTGATGCATTATGTTACGAATTATGATGTTGTATAAAGAAGTTAAGAAAAAAAGCAAGTATAAAAGGAGAAAATGAAAAAAAGACAGCTTTGTGGTTATCCCTTTAATCGGTATATTACCAAATAAATAATTTGAAGCAGAAATGTATTAATAATTTGATGATTAAAACTGAATGAATATATAGATTTATATTATATATTTGTCGTCGATTTACGATTTCAACCTCGATATCACTACATTTTGGGGACACATAGATGTCTGTTGGGACCCATAGATTTTTGAGCATGCGAGTCCCCGGGACCCATCACTTTTCACAGGTAAAATGAACACTGATATAGTATGGTAACATTTGAGAAACACTGAAACACAGAATTGAAAACAACTGCATTTACATTAGACGTATTCCGTCTCAATAAAGGATACATTCAAGAATGGGGTTTTCTTCAAAGCCGAAATCGAAAGCAGGCCAATCTATTGCATGCAGTACCCCCGCCCTCTCCCACACACAGCAGGCAGCGTTATTTGAGCACTTATACATGAGATGAGTAGATTAGCGGGCGCTAATCTCGCATTAAATCCGAGACGTCTTGCGCCGCAGTCCTGTCCTCGGACCGCTGTGATATATTGCACTCCCTCAGTTTGAAATATTGCACTCGCTCGGCTGTAAACATGTGCTAAAAGATGAGCAGATTAGCCTTCGTATGAGTGGAAAAAATATGCTAGCTAGGTGAAAATGTAGGTGGATGTTTGACACGTTGACAAGATCTACTTGAGTTTAAGAATAGTTACAATTGGGGTATGGTTTGAAAAGGTTTTTGTTTTTCGGAGGAAATACTTTAGTAAAATTTCCCAGAGTAAAAAAAATAGATTTTAAATGATTAGCATCTTGTTTCCAGAAGTATTCGCTCCGTTTACGCGTTTAATCCATTCCATGGCTGTTCATAGTAAAGGTCGGGGTTGGGTAGGGTTACTTTACCTGGATTACTTTCAATTACTTTTGGATTACTCCAATACCAAATATGCTAATAAAAGACAAAAGAAACTAAATATGAATAAAATTACAAAATTTTGTGCAGGCTTGGGGAGCAACGGAATACATGGAACGGCAAAAATGATGTTGGCAAGCTGTTTGGCTTTATTTTCATTTGGTTTCTGTCGCATTTTATGTTCGTTTTGCCGGAGATCAAAGAGATCAAAGCCAGGAGAGAAAGCTTACAACGTGTTTTGAGTCATTATTTTATTCATATTTAGTTTCTTTTGTCGTTTATTAGCATATTTGCTAATAGATAATCTGTACATCTGTTGGTTTTGTTGACTTTTTTTGCACTACTGGCAGTTCTTTATAGCTAGCCACTCTTTGCACATCTGTTCTCCTCTGCACTATCGTACTACAGTGTTATTGTTACTGTTTACCAGACTTGTTTACCTGTGCATTTTGCACATCTGGTTAGCTGCTCCTCTTGCACTCTTTGCACTCCTGTAAAATACTATACATAGCCATAAATTATTTAGTATATTATTAGTACTCAATACTCCAACTCAATACAACATTTTATTTATATCTGTACATTCAAGGAAACTGTGCGCGTCAGATGTATCGACATTTCGTTCTGTATACACGTGTACTAGAATGAAAATAAAGTAGATCTGAATCTGAATCTGAATCTGAGTATTTGGTATTGGAGTAATCCAAAAGTTATTGAAAGTAGTCCAGTTAAAGTAACCCTGGTAAAGGGACAGCGTGTATTATTTCCCCAATAGATATGACTGTACGTTATAGTACAACGAAAACGAGTGCTGAAAAGCACAATAAGAATGCAAACTATGGACACTCAAAGTGACCAAAATGCACCGTTTGACTTTTCTTCTTTTTGCCCTGCCTTTGAGGTTTTTGGGTACCCGTAGCAGCAAGATGACGGACAATGATTTTAGGTGTTGCCTGTGTTACGTAAAATAAGTGATAATTTCACGCCTCAAGAGTATTTATATAGATTAAAAAAAAAACATGTTTACATGTTTCTTTCTAAAGTACTTGAAAAATTTGTGGCACAGCAGCTGAATGATTTTATATCCAAGAACAATCTTTTAGAATTTATGCAATCATGCAATCAATTTATGCAATCAGTCGAGAACCACTCGTCTGAGGCAGCCCTGGTTAAGGTAACCAATGGTCTTCTACGGGCAATGGACTCCGGCGCTTCATCACTCTAACTGCTGCTGGACCTTATTGCCGCCTTTGACAATGTGGACCATAATATCTTCCTAGAACGGTTGGAAAAATGGATTGGTCTCTCAGGAACCGTCCTCTTATGGTTCAGATCCTACCTCTCAGATAGGACGTACTGGGTTAAATATGGTGAAATGACATCTGAGCCCTTTAGTGTTACCTGTGGTGTTCTGCAGGGTTTAGTACTTGGCCCCCTTCTTTTCAGCATTTACATGCTTCCATTAGGTGATATTATTTGCAAGTATAATATCGGTTTCCAGTGCTATGCAGATGACACTCAACTATATCTTCCGATGGAGGAATCTGCCACACTAAACTGTGGAAATTTGGAGGCCTGCCTCACTGAGATAAAAGAATGGATGTCACTCAACCACTAGCGCCTTAACTCTGAAAAGACCAAAATGTTCGTTATTGGTCCATCTAAATGCCGTGACTTGTTCTCAAAAACTGCTCTGAACAGTGGCAAATGTAATATCACCCAGAGTGACTTGGTCAAGAATTTAGGTGTCATATTTGACCCCAATCCGTCCTTTCAAACACACGTTAAGAATATTACTAGAACAGCTTTCCTCATTCTTCTTATTCTTGCTAAAATTCGCCCTATGCTGTCTCAGTAGGATACGGAAATATAATTCATGCGTTTGTTACCTCCCATCTCGATTACTGTACTGCACTACTCCCAGTGTCTCCCTAAGTCCAAAATCAAGAGCCTTCAGTTGGGACAAAATGCTACAGCGAGACTTTTAACTAATATATGAATTACCTATATTTTATGTTGACAATATCTTTGTATAATTTATCATTTCAACATCCATTCCAGCCTGGTCATCCTGGAAGGGGTATTACCTCATGTGCAGTCCCTTCTCAAGGTTTCTTCATTTTCTTCATGTTGAGGTTTTTGAGATTTTCCTTGCCCTCATGTACGTTTTAGATCAGGGGATGGTGTAATAATAGTCTGTTGTTTGCAAAAATATGTGGTCTGTGCAGCCCTTTGAGACTCCTTGTGATTAAGGGCGTCACAAATAAACATGACTTGAATTGACTTGACTTATATCTGGTTAATATCTATTTTGGTCTATTTTTCGTCTATTTTCACAACAATTTCACACCTTCTTATCTTATTTTAATTTATTTATCTTGTTTTTGTAGAAAAATAATAAAATAAATACTTAAAATAAAAGCAAAATAATCCTAGCTAGATGCTAGGTAGGTATATGCTTTTGCTTATTTGGGTATATGTTTTCTTGTTTTGAGATATTTTATCTTGTTATTTTAGTAGTAAGGGAAAATACATTTTTGTACAGTACAAAAACCTTACGACACATGTATTTTCAGTTGACTTTTTCTAGATTTAACATTTTCTAACTTTCTAGAAAAATCAGAATAAATATGCTTAAAATAATGATACTATCTAGCAGAATATTGCTGTTAAAAAAAAGTTAAATGTTCCACCATATCGGTGCAAGATAACTTTTAAGAGAAAAATAATACTACAAATAATTAAACGTTTTTGCATGTGAGGTAAAAAAAACCAATGTGGAAATAATAAAGAATATATTTTTGGGGGAATATTTTAGTTCAGGGTACAGTATGTGTGTTATTGTTTTTTTATTTATTCCTTTTTGCGCTGTACTCCTTTTTGAAAATATGGTGTCAGATGCTTGTAGTTTTCTAATTAAATATGTAACGTTGTCAAAAAAAAAAGACATTTTATCGCCATTTATTTCTTAATGAAAATTACATTTTCTTTTACAAATATTAGAATACAAACGCTTTTATTGATGCCTTTTTAGGATGATGTTCGTAGACTCTGAGTCCCTTATTATGTGTTTTTTAAAAAATTAAAAAGCTTTGAGGGTTGTTTAAAAAAAAACGCAATTTTTCATATTAAAGTTGAGCAAGATTTCTCGGGGAAGAATTTCTGGCTGCTTTAAATATTTTCTCCACATTGTATTTCTTCCCCCGTGTGTGGGATTGAAGCCCCCGGCTAATTATAAGCAAAAGCGTCATTAGGAGCTGTGTTTAACAAACATGATTTCAGTCTGCTCAAGCTTGCTTTGGGATTTATTAGATGCAAACCTTTTGATGTCTCCTATCTTAACAGGAACGGAATACAATAGAATATCATAGCATAGCATAGCATAGCATAGCATAGTATGGCATAGCATGGCATATAATAACATAGCATAGCAAAGCATAGTATAGCATATAATAGCATAGCGTAGCATAGAATAGCAAAGCGTAGCATAGCATAGCCTTAAGAATAGGGGGTAGACCCAAAGAGAAGGGGAAAGAGTGAGAGAGCAAAAGAGAAGCAAAATGAGAAAGACAGAAAATAGAAAAAGCTGGAAAATTAGAAAAAAAAACAGAGAAAATTAAGAGAAATAAATAAAAACAGAAACAAGTAGAGAAATGAAGAATGTGCTGTCCCTTTTCAAGGTTTTTTTATTTTCCTCATGTTGAGGTTTTTGAGTTTTTCCTTGTCCTCATGTAGGTTTTAGATCAGGAGATGGTGTAATAATCGTCTGTGGTTTGCAATCATCTGTGGTCTGTACAGCCCTTTGAGAGTCCTTCCAATTAAGGGCGTCACAAATAAACATGACTTGACTTGACTTGACTGGGTAGATAGCATCTCATGATTTGTTTGAGGCTCTGCTCAAGACTCACTGTAATGATCTTGTAGCGTAGGGTGAGAATATTCTCCAATAATGTTATCAGCAATGTCTTCCTGGTTGGGTAGAGAGGAGCCCATGATTTTCTGGGATGTGTTGATGAGTCTCTGTAAGATTCTTGTAGCGTTTGCCAGAGGCAGCAATTCAAAGATGAGAGAGAATTCCTTAATTACGTTGTCAGATATATCCTGCAGAGGAGGCAGCCCATGGTTATCTTGGCTGGGTTGATGACTCCCTGTAAGGTTCTTCAGTCTGCTGCTGTTCTCCCATCTTACCATCCTGTGCGCCGGTGTATTCCATTTCCATTACGCTAAATATCCCCCGTTTTGGAAAAATGTCAGCCCTCTAACGATACTCGGATATCAACAATTGAGAACAGCACAATAAACGGGGGCAACCCGGTTTCCACGTCTCCTTGTGATGCCGGCCGCAGATTGCAAATGTCAAAGATGTTGAATTTGATCCTCGCCGCCAGCCTGCAGAGTGTCGACGGAGGCGCTAATAGAGCGTATGTGACGCTGGCTGCCTTTTGGTCCGCGCTGCTTTCATCTCTTTGTTTTCCATCACAATAACACGCTCGGCTTTTGCAACCCATCAAAGGCGAACTGCTGTGATAGCAACAGAGCAAACACCCAAATAAGATGACACAAATACAGTGTTAAAAAGTAAAAAGGTAAATGTGGCTTTTTTGGCATGCTTTTTGATTTAATAAGAGGTTTTTTCAAGTCAAAAAATCCAAATGTTCTTTGAAATAAGCAAACATTGTTTTATTCAATACAAGGTAAATTGTTTGGATCATTTTTGGTTCTCATCTTGATGGAAAATAATATGTACCATGTAGTGGAGTTTGCTTGCTTCAAGTGGGATTTCTCTTATTTTACTTAAAAACAAGACATCTCAAATCAATTCATGTTTATTTGTATAGTCCTTAATCACAAGTAGTCTCAAAGGGCTGCACAGACCACAGATGATTGCAAACCGCAGACTATTATTACACCATTCCCTGATCTAAAACCTACATGAGGGCAAGGAAAAACTCAAAAACCTCAACATGAGGAAAATGAAGAAACCTTTAGATCCCTCTTCCGGGATGATCAGGCTGCAATGGATGTTGCATTAACAAACATCCATCCATCCATGTTCTGCACCGCTTATCCTCAGTAGGGTCACAGGGGTGCTGGAGCCCATCCAAGCTATCTTCGGGCAGTGGGCAGAGGACACCCTGAACTGGTTGCCAGCCAGTCAGAGTGCACACAGAGACAGACAACTCACTCACTCATTCACACCTAAGGACAATTTGGACCAGCCAATTAACCTAACATGCATGGTTTTGGAATATGGGAAGAAACCGGAGTCCCCGAAGTAAACCCACGCAAGCATGGGGAGAACATGCAAACCCCCTTCAGGCAGGCTGGTAGCTGGATTTGATCCCTTGACTTCAGAACTGTGGCACAGACGCACTAACCACTCAACCGCCGTGCCGCCGGCATTAACAAACAATGAAATTGAAAATGAAATATCAAATAATTAAACTACAACAAAAAATACAAATTAAAAATGCCCAGTTTGCAATGGATGTAGCATTGACAAACAAAATATAGACATTGTTAACATGAAATTTAAGTAATTTATGAGTAATAGAATTATGAGTGTGTTTTAAACCTAAAACAGTTCCACTGAGGTTGCAAATAAATCTCAGGGGACCTGAATGGAAAACGGTCTTGAACCTGCGAATCTCTTCTTGGCTCTTGGGGATCCCAAGTAGTAGTAGACTAGCTTTTTTAGAGAAAAGGCTCAAAACAGGAACAAAGTCCAACCCTTAATATTTTCTAACATGATTGTTAAGATTGCCTTTTTAAATAATGATGTGTGAAGTCTTAGAGTGCAGCGGTGGTCCCTTGTCCTTGTGATGTGTTAGCGCTGGAACCCTTAGGCTAGCATGCCGCAGTCTCCGGAGAACCTGATCTCGAACCAGGCATGAATACAGAGGCTGACAGGCCAATTATGGGCCTTACTCCAGGTTCCGCTTGCCCACCTCTGAAGGGAAGCACATGTGAGAGTTCTGTCACTTTCACTCGATATCGTCGACCCAGAACAAAATATAATTGCAATCACTCGACATGGACGGTGGTAAAAACCTCAGCTTGCCCGACAGGGGGTCGAAAAATAACACAATTTAGGTCGAGAGTCCACAAATATTGTTGTGATCACAACTGCCTCGGCGGTTTGACCCAAAATGTGTCGTTTTGATTCCGAGATGACGTAATATTGGGTAGATGAGAAGCAAACGACCGCCTGGAAAAAGTATTTTTTATCAAATAACTGAAAAAAGACAAAATACAACAAAATTAGGAAAAACGGTCCGCCATTTTTAGTGTGATCCCAATGTCTTGGGTTGTTACTATTGCAAAAAGATCAAAAACTGTGTAGCGTAACACAAAACAACCACCCAAAAATATATGTCTATTTTTAAAATTAAATAACCCCAAAAATGAAATTACACTTCTAATAAGCAAAATGATCACACCATCTTGTATTGTTTGACCCAAAATTGCTTGTCTGAATTCCAAAATGATTAAAAATTGGGTAGCGTAACACTAAACAACCACTCATAAATATATGTATATTTTTTTTAAATTAAGCAACCCCAAAAAATCAAATGACACTTATAATAAGTGAAATGATCTCACCATCTTGGATTGTGGGACCCAAAGTTGTTATTTTCAATTCCAAAAAGATCAAAATTTGGTAGAGTAACACAAAAAAAACAACCAAAAATATATGATTATTTTTAAAATTAAATAACCCAAAAAATTAAAAACTCTTATAATAAGCGAAATGATCACACCATCTTGGATTGTGTGTCCAAAATGGTTTGTTTCAATTCCAAAAAGATAAAAACTTGGGTAGTGTGATACTAAACAACCCCCCAAAAATATATTTATATTTTCAAAAATAAATAACCCAAAGAATTAAATTACATTTATGATAAGCAAAACGATCTCACCTTTTTGGATTGTGTGACCCAGAAATTTTTGTTTCCATTCCAAAAAGATCAAAAATTGGGTAGCGTGATACTAAGCAACCACCCAGAAAAAAAAATATATATATTTTTTAAATTAAATAACCCAAAACATCTAATTACACTTATAATAAGCCAAATGATCTGACCATCTTGGACTGTGTGACCCAAAAATGTTTGTTTCAATTCCAAAAAGATTAAATATTGTGTCGCATAATACTGAACAAACACCCATATATATATATATATTTTTTTTTTAATTAATCAAACCAAATTAATCAGATAACACTTATAATGAGAAAAATGATCTCACCATCTTGGATTGTATGACCCAAAATAGTTTGTTTTGATTCCAAGATCAAATATTGGGTAGTGTAGTAGTAAACTACCACCCAAAAATACTGGTTTTCTAAAAAAATAACTGAAATAAAGACGAATTACACCAAATATAAGAACAAAAATCTGCCAGTATTATTATGATCACGACGTCCTGGGTTGTTTGACCCAAAAATAATCAGTTTGACTCCAAAACTATGAAAAGGGGTAGTTTGTTAATAAACAACCATTCAAAATACCAGTTATCTCATAATAACTGAAATAAAGACGACTTTCACTGAGAATAACATTTGCCATTATTATTGTGATCGCATTGTCTATGTTCGTTTGATCTAAAATTGGTCATTTTAATTCCAAGAAGACCCAAAATTAATTGGTTAAGAAGGAAACAATCACCTGAAAATAGTACTTCTTTCAATAACCGGGGCGGCAGTAGCTCAGGAGGTAGAGCGATCGTCTTAGGATTAAGGGATCCCAGTTCGAATCCCGGCTTGTCCGTGTTACATGTCGAAGTGTCCTTGGGTAAGACACTGAAGCCCCAATACCCGCAATAAGCAGGTTAGCGCCTTACATGGCTGCACATATCACGGCTGCTATTGGGAAATGTGAAGCACAATGTAAAAAGCGCTTTGGGAAGTCATTGACTTGAAAAGCGCTACATAAAAAAAATGGAGATCAGAACTTCAAATAGGTGAAACACATTAAAATAAGCAAAATGTCCAGACGATGTTAATGTGATCACAACGTCCTGGGCTGTAAACCCTAAGCCCTAACCCAAACCCCAATTTGTGATAATGGATTTTAATTAAAAAGAAATAAGAGTGAATTGACTTACTGTGTTGGGGTCTTGCGCACCTCCGTTCACCAGAGTGTGCCTAATCGGTTTGTAATTGGGACATTTGTGTCCAATCACCCCAAAATTCTCCCTAATTAGGCTCACCTTTCATAAGGAAAATTTAGACAGAACCCAGAGTCGGGCTATTTTCATTTTCCCTCTTCCTTTTCCACATCAACTTTTCCAATGTATTCTGCTTTCTGAGGTTTGGGTTTTATCTCTGGTTCTGGATTGTTACTTTATTGATGATTTTGTTATATGCCATCTGTTTTTGAGTCCTTTTCCTGCTTCTTGCGTTTGGGTCCACCACAAAATCATAACATACTGTTGCCGGGCAGATACTATTCGTGGCCTATATCATTGTTCACAGTTTAAACAAATATAAACATTTTTCCTATTAAGTCCTGTGAAAAATTTAAAGAAACTATCTGATTACCGTATTTATTCGGGTATAATGCACACCCCTAACTATTTAATTTCATTTTAATTACTTTATTACTACACTGAAAATGTAAACTATAAACACAATATCAACATAACATTTACACTGTATGTATTTAATCCCCTTCAAAGTCTAATTTTTTTATCATCAGATACACCAAAGAGTTGTTTTCCTGGTTGTGGTTTTTAGTTTTTATTTACATCTTTCAGGAAGACTTTCTGTTTGCTTCATTCCTTAACAATTTCCTCGGGTACATTGAATAAAAATAGTGTGATAATAACATCGAATTTTTTTTTTTTAATTTCGAACATGAAATAAAAATCTACTACTACTACTACTACTACTACTACAACTAATAATAATAATAATAATAGTAATATGAGTAATAAATGTATATCCCGCTCTAAGCAAAAAATAGAAAAAATAAAAAACAAATAAACAAATAAAAATCACATTAAGGAAGGAAACAAAAAAATAAAAGTATTTTGTACGTCACTGTATTACCGGTGGTCTATTGGTCAGTATTCAACACTCTCACAGCCGTGACCCGGGCTCGATACCCATTGCATGCAATGTTTCTCAATTGTGGACTGCACAAATATTGTAAATTCCCGTGTATAATGCACACCCAAACTTTAAGTTATTTTTGGGATTGAAAAAAATGTGCGTTCTAAACAAATAAATACATTGATCGGGATCTGTTTTTTGCTATGCAGGTGAATGTGACTCCGGCATGTGTCCGGCATGTGTTTTCAATGATAATCTCTAAGATTTTGCGTATGAATTCCTATAAAATATGCATCACTTGTAATGAGCATCAAATTAATGGGTAGGTTTTATTTGTGGTGCAGGTGAACGCAGTTCCAGCATGCGTACGGGCCTTAACCAGGATGCTGTACTGCCCGTACTGCCGAAATATGCCCGGACTCAAACCTTGTCCCAACTACTGTCAGAACGTCATGCGGGGATGTTTGGCCAATCAGGCCGATCTCGATCTGGAATGGAACACTTTCGCGGGTAAGTCCGCCATTTTATCTCAACTTTTAGTCAGTGCTCGCAAAACGAAACCCACTTTGGGTCAAGTGGGTAGCGGTCCAAGATTTGGGTGCATTTCATTTCTTTGTCGGTTGTAATGCATTTGATTGTGAATACAAATGAAGCATCTGATATAAATAAATGAATGATGTTTATAATCTCTTTTGGTATACTCTGAACAAAATGTCACTTTTTTCACCGCCTAGTCTTGTATTACATTTGATCCTCAGCCGAAAACTTTTCAAATATCACTTTCTGTGCAGCCCCTTCTCTTGGTTTTGGGTTGCACTTTTTCCTGCTTTGGGGTTTTGATAGAAGAGTGAAAATCCGAGGTAAACATTTTTTGGGGTCGGGTTTCCTACCGAGCTTGCGAATAGAACCATTACGTGTTTCTATTTTTTAAACGGGATAAATTCTAGCATCTGAGGACTGCGGATTTGTGACGGATTACCAAGAAAAACGACTGCACGACGCGATTTCTCGCCCGAATGAAACGTCTCTTTTGGCTTTGTGACACGTGTTAAAAAGTTAGCGTCTCGTCGGCAAATCCGTTGGCGCGACGGGACATACTTCCTGACAGTTATGGGAAAAGAAAAGACATCGTTGTGACGGAATTGCAAATCCGGTTAGAGGAAGGGAAGGAAGCCGCAAGACGTTTGGGAACATTTGTCTGTTTTATTGCTCCCTTGTTTTATCGGGAAGTGTTTTTTTGTGTCTTCGTTGTTGCACAAGAGTTTGAAATGACATTTGTTGCGTTGTTTTTTTGCTCCATTAGTGATGTTTCTCATTCCGCTTCAATAACAGACATTACTTTCAGGGTTCTTACAGGAACTTGCGATTTTTGAGTGTGATTGATTTTTAATGTTGTGTTTTCGGGGTTTGAAAAGTGCTTGAATATTGGGTGAAGTGCTTGTCAAGCCAAATCACATTTTTTTCTATCGCCCTTAATCATAAAAGACTGCACATGCCACACTAACCCAATCCTCTGATCTAAAACCAACATGTGAGCAAGAAAAACCCTAAACAACCTCAGCATGAGATAGGAAACCTTGAAAAGAGGCCACAGGCTGCAATAGATGTTGCATTAGGCAACAATACACAAAACATAGTTAAAATTAATAAAAGAAACGTAGGTAATATCTAAAATTGTTCAAAAAAACGTATGACTTTGGCGCCGACCAAAAGCTATAGAATAGAAGCGTGTCTCAAGTCTAGATTTATAAACTTCCACTGAGGTTGCAGTTCGTATCTCAGCAGGCAAAGCATTCCACAGCACCGGGGCCCGGATAGAGAACACTCTCGAGCCTGCAGATTTCTTCTTGGCTCTTGAAGTCACAAGAAGGCAATCATTTTCGGGGTGGAGACTCCGATCAATGACGAAGGCGGAAAACAAATCGGAGAGATAAGAGTAGAGGAAGTCTATGCAAACATTTTTTTGTGAGTAAGAGAATCTTTAAGTCAAATCCAAAGCGGATCAGGAGCCAGTGTAAGTTAATTAATATAGGAGTGATATGGTGAAACTTTCTTGTCCTAGTCAAAAGTCTTTTTGAACCAGCTTCAAACTTTTGATTCTAGACACCAGAAGACCAGAGAGCAATACAGTTACAGTAATCAAGCCAAGAATTCATAAATGCATGAATTATCTCTTTATATATATATGTATATGTATATATATATATATATATATATATATATATATATATATATATATATATATATATATATATATATATTCTATATCTCTCTACATCTCTCTATATCTCTCTTTATATATCTTTTTCTATGTCTCTGTCTCTCTCTGTCACTCTGTCTCTGTTTCTCTCTGTCCCTCTCTGTCACTCTCTGTCTCTATCTCTGTCTGTCTCTGTCTGTCTCTGTCTCTCTCTCTCTCTCTGTCTCTCTCTCTCTCTCTCTCTCTCTCTCTCTCTCTCTCTCTCTCTCTCTCTCTCTCTCTCTCTCTCTCTCTCGGCCTATGTCTATCTCTCTATCTAAGGACCATTTGTTCTCATTCCATTGAATAAAAACAAAACTTTAAAACAAGAACAAATACGAGGTAATTTTTTGAAAGATTTATCTCATTCTATTTGAAACTTTTTTATTGTATCTATTGTGTTATATACTGTGTATATAACAATAATGATAATATTAATGCTGGGGGGGCTGGTTGCCAGCCAACCGCAGGGCACACAGGGACAGACAACTCATTCGCTCATTCACACATAGGGACAATTTGGACCGGCCAATTCACCTGAAATGCATGTTTTTGGAACGTGGGAGGAAACCGGAGAGCCTGGAGGAAACCCACGCAAGCACGGGGAGAACATACAAACTCCGCACAGGAAGTCTGGAGCTGGATTTGAACCCACGCAGGAGGTTCCCATGACATGAACTGTGCTGCACAAGCGCTAACCACTGCGGCGCCGTGCTCCCCTGTAGAGGACCATTTCCTTCAAAAAACAAAAGCCCCCATAAACCTTAAAACAAGAAAAGAATACAGTGTCGTTATTTTCTTTTATTTTTAAATAAATCTTTATCTAATTTTATTTGATTTGTTCACGTGTTTATCCATATCTTTTTAGTAAGGACCATATTTCGTCTTTTATTCAGGGAATAAAAGTCTCCACCAAATCTTAAAATGAAAAAAAATCTAGTGTTCAGTTTGTTTTTCTTTTTCTTGGTCAAACAATATTTATTTTTATGCTCCCTCATTTAAAACATCCCCTCTGAATGACAATATGAATGTCGGTTGTCATTTCGAAAAACGTCACGCTTGAGTGGTCCCTTCAAAAAAAAACAAGAAAAAAAACACGTACTACAAAAAGTCATTTCCGCATCGGCGGCTAAAGGTGGACATATTTTTCTCCTGTGTGCACGCGTGTCCGGCGGGCGGTGCCGAAGCATCCGTCAAGCGCGCCGGTGACGGATATAGCCCACTCGGCATCTTGACGGACACATCATCATCATTTGTCTTGTCACACTCTTGTTAAAACACCCTCCCAGCATCCTCAGCATCCTTCCCTGACGGACAAGGCATCTCGGACAAAGATATTATCAAGGGCCGTGTCGTTTCCCAGTACATCCATCCATCCGTCCATCCATTATCTGCACCGCCTATCCTCAGTAGGGTGGTGGGATTGCTGGAGCCCATCCCAGCTATCTTCGGGCAGTGGGAAGGGGACACCCCAAACTGGTTGCCAGCTAGTCCCAGGGCACACAGAGACAGACAACTCACTCATTTATTATATATATATATATATTTCTTTTTTTTTTTTTACAAAGGAAGCAGTGGGGCCACTCCAAATTTTGGGTGTCACACCAAGACTAAAAACCATTATTTCAAGTTATTAAAGGAAGAAGGTAGAAAGACTCAAGGAGACAGCAACTGGTATACATTGGTGTATTGTGTTATACTGATTTAATGAGTCAAGTCATGTTTATTTATATAGACTTTAATCACAAGAAGTCTCAAAGGACTGCAGAGACGACGGACTAAAAACTCTAACTGATCTATAACCTACATGAGGGCAAGGAAAAACTCAAGACCAGGCTGGTTGGAGGTTGCAATACACAGATATTGTCAAGGTGAAATATAGGTCATTCATAATCATTAGAATAGAAGTGTTTTTTAAGCCTACATTTAAACAATTCCACTGAGGTTGCAGATAGAATAGCAGGGGCCAAAGAATTCCACAGCACCAAGGTCCTAATGGAGAACACTCTCAGACCTCCGGATCTCTTCTTGGCTCTGGGGATCACCAGTAGACCAGCATTTTCAGAGCAAAGGCTTCGACCAGAACCTAGGGAAAATTAAATCTGAAAGATATGAGGGAGCAAATCCATGCATGATTTGGTATAATACCAACAGAACCTTAAAATAACATTTTAAGCTAACAGGGAGCTAATGCAGGGTGGCTAAATCGGGGTAATGTGATCACACTTTCTTGTTTTAGTATTCTGTACCAGCTGCAGGCTCTTGATGTTGGACTTCGGGAGACTGGAGAGTAGTACATCACAGTAATGGAGACGGGAGGTAACAAATGCGTGAATTATGATCTCCGCATTGGATTGGGACAGCATGGGTTGAATTTTAGCAATGTTGCGAAGATGGAAAAAAGCTGTTCTACTAATATTCTTAACGTGCAACTGGAAGGACAGATCAGGGTCACTAATGATTTAATGTGTATGGTCCATAACTGTCCAATCAACAGTTTTGTTTTATTGTGTTATGTATATATTGGGCAGGAACATATGTTGGCCTGGAGAGGGATGGGCGCCACCAGGCTGTACTTGCCCAAGACACACCACGGGAAATGGTTCCCGTATGACCCTTGTGGTTAAGGGATCCAACCAAGCAAGCATATATTGGACATAAGGTGTACATTTGACAAAACAGAACAATTACTGGGATTCTGTATGAAATGTATAAATTATGCCACAACATCTATTTCTGGCAAGCAGGGTGTCCAACAAATGTATAAGGGGGGGCGTGGCCAACCCTGGCCACCCCCTGGTAGCGCCACTGAAAGGAAGGAAAAATCCCGTTGGTTCCTTGCAATTCTTTTTGCAATCGAGATTCATATTTGAGTTTTCTTGGCTCGCATAAGAAAATAAAAAAGCCTTCAGAAAGTGAGTCTTTTTTGTAGTTACATTGCCTTGCAAAAGTATCGGCCCCCCAAGAACCTTTACACATATTGCCACATTGAGTTAATAAAAAGATGTTTTTAAGAATCAATCAATCGCGGATAGAAAACCAATGTTTTCTTTCTGCATTTGATTCATATTGTGCTAACACATCAACATTTTAAAAGTAGGCGTTGCAAAATGATTGCCCCCCCCTTTGAGCTTACACTTGTGCAACGTCCTTTTAATGCAATCACAGCCTCAAGCCTTTTTGGGTATGTCTCCACAAATTTTGTGAGTCTTGAAACTGAAATATTTTCCCTCAAGTTCGTTAAGTTTTGATGGTGATCGTCTGTGCAGAGCGTTTTTTAGATCTTTCCACAAACGCTCCAAAAGATTGAGGTCTGGACTTTGGCTTAGCTATTCTAACACCTTTAATACTGTTTTAAATCATTCCATTGAAGATTTTGCTTTACGTTTAGGGAAGTAAACCTGATGCTTCTTCTTGACACACTTCCATAAAGGGCAGATCTATGCAGAGTTTGACTCTTTTTTTATCTGGCCCGCAAGACCACACAAAGAGAAGCACACGACAACAATGAGCTGCACTTTGAAATATGTCCACAAGCCGGGCACCACTCGCAAAGCAACTGAAGTAGTATTTCTTTCTGTTTTTCTCTTTCTCTCTCTTTTTCTCCCTCTCTAACTCTCTTTCTACCTCTCTACCTCTCTCTATAACTCTCTTGTTCTCTCTGTCTTTCTCTTGCTCTTTTTTTCCTCCTTTCTGTCTTCTGCTCATTTTTCTTTATTTTTCCGTCTCTCTTTCACTCTGCCTTTCTTTCTCAAGCTCACTCTTTTGCTCCCCCTTTCTCTATCTGTCCTTTTCTCTTTTGTTATTATTTTGATCTATCTCTCTCTTTCCTTATATGTTTGTTTCCTTTTCTTTTTCTGACTCTTTCTTTCTCTGTTTTGTTCTCTTCCCTTTGCTTTATCTCTCATTTTGCATCCTTTTCTCACAATATTTTGCTCTCTTTTATGTATATTGTCCTATCTATGTATCTTTCTGTTTCTTTTACTCTCTCTCTCTCTCTCTCTTTTTTTTCTCCCTTGTTCTCTCTCTTTCTCTCTCTCTCTCTCTCTCTTTCATTCTCTCCTCTCCCTTTTTCTCTTTTTTCCTCCCTCCTTTTTTTCTCTCTCTTTCTCTTAAACCAACTAGTATGGCCTCGTGGGATTTTGTTTTTTCTAGCATGTGGCTCCCAGATAAATTGAGATTAACACACCTGCAATACACAGTTCCAGCCTGCCTCACCTTTTTTGGTTTTCCATTATGAAAAAGTCCCTGGTTCGTTTTTTACTTATTAAACGCTAGACAGTGTCGCTTTTTTGAATATATTTTTTTAATAATGGTAGTTAGTATTTAATCCAACTCGCTGGCATGCTGTTGAAGGTGTCCACTACCCGAAGATAGCTGGGATGGGCTCCAGCACCCCCGCGACCCTACTGAAGATAAAGCGGTGCGGATAATGGTTAATGGATATAACCTGTCTGGTTGATGAAAACAGATTGCCTTTTTAAGTATACATTATTTTCTAATGTATTCGAAAAACAAGATAAAACGTTTAATTCTGAGACGATTAGGATTTATTTTTTTTGTCACTGTGGTTATGATTTCGTTTGGGAGTGATCTTTCCTTGCGTTAGAATAAAGTTAATTTTAGGACTATTATTTGCCACCTTGCTTTATTTCGCACGTGATTTTTTTTTTTTTGCTAATGAGGATATCAAAACGCGATGCCCTCTGTTTGGTGACAAGGCACTGTAAACAATCCTCATTGATTTCAGTAAGCTCATTTCTTTTTAATTGCGTGGCCTCCTTCCCTTGTAACCTTACCTCCCCGCAAATCCCTAGACCGCCAGAACCCAAGACTCTTATTTTTTTTTCTAACTAGGGCGCTCCAGGAGCAGCAAAATTTTGAGGACACACATACTCACTTTTATTAAAAAATGATGCTCCCACTCTCCTGAAGATTGAAATTTCCCAAGTTTCATCAGTTATTATTTGCTTTTTTTTTTATATATATATTTTAGAGTAAGCTATTCTTAAAGGGACAGTGTGTATAACATACCCTATCCAAAACCTTTTAATAAAAAAAAGAAAAGAAAAATATTGATTTAAAAAATAAGCAAAAGTAAATGAAATATCATATAAACATGCATTTATTAAATCAGGTGTGTTTTGAGAAATTAGTATTTATTTAACGTAACATGAGCCTCACCTAGAGGGAGCTGACAGCAATGTTTGCCATTTTGCTGCTAGGATACCCAAAATGCTCAAAGAGAAAGGGCAAAAAAATGGAAAATTAAATGATGTTTTTTGGTCGTTTTCAATTTCCATAGTTTGTAATCTTCCTTGTGGTTAGCGCACCTTTTTGGTTGCACTGCACTAGAAAGTGACATCTAGTGATCAAATATTTGACTGTCCCTTTATTACTCGCAGGTGGACTTTTGTATGTTTCACATAACTAAATTATTTTGCTCTTTTTGAAAAAAGAATGCACCTTAATTAGAGAAAATAACCTTAAAATAAAGAAAAAATCATCATATATGGTACATGTTGGATTATTTTACTTAATTTAAATGAATATTTTATCCCTAACAATTTATTTTCCTTAAAACAAGGTCAAATATATTAAAGCTAGAAGAATCAGACTTAAGGATTATTAGCAATGGAGTAAGATTTGTTGTTGAGGATTTTTGTCTTTGCTGTTCGTTTTTTTCCCAAAATGTAAAAATATATATATTTTTAATTGAATTTTAATTTCTTTTAACTTTTTTCCTGAACTGCAAAGAAATAGTTGTTTTGCCCATTGACAGAAAATATATCTTAATTCAATTGTATTTTCCTACAACATATTTTGGTATATCGATATGTATTTTTCCTTCTTTTGAGATACTTCATC
Organism: Urocampus carinirostris; assembly: GCF_059441175.1. Classification (NCBI taxonomy): domain Eukaryota; kingdom Metazoa; phylum Chordata; class Actinopteri; order Syngnathiformes; family Syngnathidae; genus Urocampus; species Urocampus carinirostris. The sequence continues at coordinate 14,419,433 of NC_142352.1, forward strand.
TTTAACTATTAAGATATCATAACAATAATGACAATGATAATGATAATGATGAAAATGATAATGATAATGATATAGGGTTGAATATTTGGTAATGATGAAATCAAGATAAATAATTGTTTACATGTTATTTCTTATACAGTAATCATATTTCTTTTTATTTGAATTGTGAATATAATAAACACAAGATTGCTTTAAATATTTAGCACAATGTAGATTACTGTCAATGTAAAAAAAAGTACCGAAATACAATAAAATATCCTTGAAATAAGCAAAAGCACATGCCATATCATTTTGCCTATTCCAATAAATATTATACAGACACTGCCTTTTACGACCGAGGTTCTGGACGATTGTTCGCAAGTTGAAATTGTTCGTAAGTTGCTCCAGTGCTATATTTTGTATGTATAAGGTTTATATAGGTATTTTTAAGGTTTGTATGGGTAACCTGTATTGTTTTCTACTAAAACAATAAACATTTCATAAGATACTATGCTCTATAAAGATAAATAAAGTGGAGTTTAACTTACTTTTGGAAGATGAGCTTCAAGAGTTCCTCCTTCGTGCTAAAAAGTGGACGAAAAAAAAGTACTCCAACCATTTTCTCAACCACATCAAGCTTTCTTATTCCACTTTCATTTCAAAAGAAACGACTCGCCTCTTCTTTTACACTTTACACCAACCAAATTGAATGGATGCCCGAGATATTTAACAATAAAAATGTCAAAGTTCTTAACGGCTGGAGATACAGTATATAATGTTTACACACGAACTAGTAAGAGGAAGCGGATGTCTCCTTCAGGGTGGATGCTGGGTGAGCTCTCACAGCGCCACTACACGCAGGTAGCGGTGGAAAGAAGCCCTTCATTAATGTCCTGTACTCAGAAAAAGGGGCACACAATACAAATCTAATTTACAGCAATGTCCGGATATTTTTCGACATCCCAAAAAAGTGTTCTTATCTACCGTTTTTCGTAAATCGAATGGTCGTAAGTACGTGAATATCTGTATATATTTTTGTTGACTTATAACTTTTTGAAGTATTTCTTGCACAGCAAAGATTATTTGTTTACACCATTGGCAGAACATACAGTATATTTTCGATCAGGATCTCAAAATAAACTATTAAAACACTGGATACATTTTGATATATCAATACTGTATATATTTTTCGTTGGTTTAAGATATTTTATTAAAAAACTTCAAGTAATTGTAATAATAATAATAATAACAATAATTATTGTACAGGGTTTAATATATGGTAATATATATTAAAAAAACTTAATTCAAGATAAATACTTGTGTTATTTCTTATTTTCAGACTTCTTTTTGTTTGTATCGTAAGTAAAACAAACAAAAATGATAAAATATCTAGCTCATAGTAGAACATTATTTTAGATCATTTTTCAGATTATTTTGATTATTCCCCCCCAAAGATTAATACCTGAATTAGAAAACATATTCTTAATAAGCAAATGATTGACCAGTTGCTGTTTTAAATAATTGGAATAAATGAAAATTAATATGAATAAAATAGTTTTGACTAAATTAGAAAAACATATAATCAAAATAGGCAAATAATTGACTAGCTTCTAGATAAAACATCATTTTTGTCAGGACCAGAATAGAATTTTGCTTATTTTGAGAATACATGTACCTATTTTTATTTGTAGGAAAATATCTTTAAGCTATTAAAAAAAAAGGGAATTCTTCCACCAATTGGTTAAAATCCATCCATCCATCCATTCATCCATTATCTGCACCGCTTATCCTCAGTAGGGTCGCGGGGGTGCTGGAGCCCATCCCAGCTATCCGGTCGCTCATTAACTCCTAGGGACAATGTGGACCGGCCAATTAACCTAACATGCATGTTTTTGGAATGTGGGAGGAAACCGGAGTGCCCGGAGGAAACCCACGCAAGCACGGGGAGAACATGCAAACTCCACATGGAGGTTCGATCTCATGACATCAAAACTGTGCCGCACACGCACTAACCACTGCCCCACCGTGCTGCCCCGGGTTAAAATCTGATTACTATATTTTTTGGCAGTCAACAATTCCTTCTTTGTCCAAGCGATTCCTAAAGTTGAAGTACAATTAATCATGCGGTGAAAAGACATTTTAAAAAAAGTGAGTTGATGTTGTTTTGTAGTTGAACTCCATCCCACCAATTTGCAAAGTCGTTTTCGTCTAAAAAAAATTCAATAACAAGACAACTGCGATTGATTTTGAAGTAGTGCTTTTAATGCAGCCCCTAGTTTGAACATCAGGATGGAAGCCATGATGGACTCCTTCTCTCTTTATTATTTGTCGGCGGCACCTTTGAAAAGCACTCTCCTTTGTTTACGTCGCAATCGAAAATCGAAAGTGTTGCAAGCTTTGATTTGCATCACTAGCAGGGTTGGGTTACTTTAACTGGATTACTTTCAATGACTTTTGGATTACTCCAATACCAAATATGCTAATAAAAGCCAAATAAACTCAATATGAATAAAATGATGACTCACAACACGCGGTAAGCTTTCTATCTCCTGGCTTTGATCTCTTTGATCTCCGGCAAAACTAACATAAAATGCGACAGAAACAAAATGAAAATAAATCCAAACAGCTTGCCAACATCATTTTTGCCGTTCCATGTATTCCGTTACTCCCCAAGCCGGCACAAAATGTAGTCATTTTATTCATATTTAGTTTCTTTTCTCTTTTATTAGCATATTTGGTATTGGAGTAATCCAAAAGTCATTGAAAGTAGTCAAGTTAAAGTAACCCTACCCAACCCTGATCACCAGTTGGATTGAGTTAAGCTTGTGGGCAGGTTTAAACAACCTAACATTACTTTACAACAGCACTTAAGATTCGTGGCAGCAGGTTGCTGACCCCTTGTTAATGAGGAATGATGGCACTTGTTTCAGATGCCATGTTGCTGGTGGCAGAGCGACTACAAGGTCCTCTCCACATCGATGCGGTGGTGGAGCCCATCGATATTAAGATTTCCGAGGCCATCATGAACATGCAAGACAATAACAAGTTTCTCTCGGCAAGGGTAAGTAATTTTTTTTTCTTTTTTTAGAAAACAATAAAATCATCAAAGTTAAACAGTTAAACGTCTACCTGCGAGTATTGTCATGCGTGGTCTTTTTTTGTTCCTTTCTTTCTTTCTTTCTTTGCTACACAAATGCAGACCATTTGAATTTACATTGTTTCTTTGTTTCTTGTTTTCTTCCTGTCTGTCTTTTTCTTTCTTTCTTTCTTTCTTTCTTTCTTTCTTTCTTTCTTTCTTTCTTTCTTTCTTTCTTTCTTTCTTTCTTTCTTTCTTTCTTTCTTTCTGTCTCTGTCTTTGTCTCTGTCTCATTCTTTCTTTCTTTCTTTCTTTCTTTCTTTCTTTTGTTCCCTTTTTTCAACCCTTCTTTCTTTTTTCGATTCATTCTTTCTTCATTAGTCTCATTCTTTCTTTGTTTCTTTCTGTCTGTCTGTCTGTATGTCTTTTTTTGTCCTTCTTTCTTTTTACATTCCTTCTTTCTTCCTTTCTCTCCTTTTTTCTTTCCATATTTCTTTCTTTCTTTTGTTCCTTTTTTCATTCATTCTTTCTTTTTCGATCCTTCTTTCTTTGTTTCTTTCTGTCTGTCTGTTTGTCTGTCTTTCTCCTTTCCTTCTTTGTTTCTTTCTTTCTTTCTTTCTTTCTTTCTTTTTTTCTTTCTTCTTCCTGTCTCTGTCTTTCTTTCTGTCTTTCTTTCTGTCTTTCTTTCTTTCTTTCTTTCTTTCTTTCTTTCTTTCTTTCTTTCTTTCTTTCCGTCTCTGTCTCTGTCTTTGTCTCATTCTTTCTTTCTTTCTTTTGTTCCCTTTTTTCAATCCTTCTTTCTGTCTTTGATCCTTCTTTCTTCATTAGTCTCATTCTTTCTTTCTCTCTTTCTGTCCGTCTGTCTGTCTGTTTTTTGTCCTTCTTTCTTTTTACATTCCTTCTTTCTTCCTTTCTCTCATTATTCCTTTCTGTAATTCTTTCTTTCTTTGTTTCTACGTTTGTTTTTGTTTTTTTTTCTTTTGTTCCTTTTTGCTTTCTTTCTCTGCCTGGGCCGCCACTCCAAAAAGTTTGCCCGACCGATTTATAAATTCATCCATATCTCCCAGCCTTAATGGAAGCTAATTTATTCATAAAGTTTTAGATATGAAAGCATCTCTGAGATTAAAAAAAAAAAATCCAAAGGTACGAGATAAAAAACTTATCACAAGCTTCTTTTCATCTTCGGCCGTATTTAAGCCCTTCTCCCGGCTAGATTCGCACAGGTCGGTTGGAGAAAAAGGTCCCATTCTTCTCTGTCTCAAGTACTAAGTTTTGCTACCGGCGATGCGCCGAAGCTCTCGTCCCGAAGCCGGGCTCAAAGATTGCCGGGAAGATTACCGTCGGCGGGAAGATTCACATCGTTTCGGTGACGCTGACCTCCGGGAAAATCGGCCTTTTTTTTCCCCACGCCGAGCTCAGGTTATAAGAATCGTAATCGCGATGACGGATTAATAAATATGAAAGAAAAGGCAGCTTGCGCGGTAGAATTCCAGCATAGGATATAAGAATGGTAATCGCATACCTGTCAACCTCCAGGGCTCCATGACCTTACCAAATGTTGTATTTTCCCTTACAAAATACAAAATTATCTTACACCATATATTTTTTTCAAACGTGTTTATGTATGTAGTTATATTGTACATGTGTTTCGTTATATCATATATATTGTTATTGTTAACATTATGTTGTGAGATCCTGAGTTGCTCGACATGAATGAGGTTTATTATAAAAAAAGTTCAAAAATGAAGTCGCTTGGACGTTCATTGTAGAAGGAAAAAATACATGCAACTATAATTAAGAATAATACATTTTCCTATTCAAATTATGAATTCATTTTCTGCATTAACGTATTGTTGGGCATATACTGATGAAAGGGATAACCACAAACCTGTCTTTTTTCATTTTTTCCTTTTATACTTCCTTTTTTTCTTAACTTTTTTATACAACATTGTCAGGAACCAGAACAGACTCTCGGATCCAAAAACGTTAGTTTCAGAATAGTTTTTATTTGAAAGAGTTGTTGGAGCTGGCTTGGGACGTCGGGGCTTGTTGGTCGTCAGCTTCTTCGGCTGGAATGGCAGCTTCGTGACGGATAGACGGAAGGTGCAGCTTAGCGGGTAACTCGATGGCCGGGGCGGGAGAGTAGGTCGCAAAACGTGGAACGGAAACAGGTCAAAAACGGGAGGCAGGCATGAATCAGGCAAGAGAAGTCGTGGGTACCTTGTAGTCTGGAGAAACACTCAGGGATACGAAGAGTACACTCGAACGTCCATCTCTGGACGCAGACCGCTTAAGTGGAGAACGTCAGCCAATCAGGAAGTGCGCTCCAGCGCGCCAAATGATTGCCCCAGGTGACTTCACTTAGGCAATCACGACACAACAGAATAATTCGTCATACAAAGCATCAAAGCAAGTGAGCGGTATGAGTTGAGCCAAAAAAGCCGGTTCTCTGAAATGAGACGGACTTCCTTTCACTACACAACTACCACATGAAATCCGATGTTTTGTAAGACCACATGTATTTCAAATTTACTCAATAAACCCCGCCTGCTATTTTCAGATCAGAATGACCTACGGCGTTTTAATTCAGGTTCGGCCATTGCGACTTGATGATTGTATCCAAAGAAAATTCAAAACTATGTTATAATGTATAATTTCGCTTTGTTCACGTGTGATCAGAATGATGCATGATGGGAAATCCCCAGGCGGCAGACGCATGCGCACAGTAGCATCAAACCGCTCGCTTCGTTTGCAACGAAAAAAAACGATACCGAGATAGAGGCTACCGCGGCGAACTCCTTTGACTTGATTGATTTGCCGTTTCGTGATAGTCGGTGTATACCGGATGCTACCCATATTTGACAAATTTGCGTTTTTCCGTACAGATTTTCTCGTACGTCGTACACGTCTTAAAATGCATAATAAACATACTTTGTACGGCAAAAACGTACAGGTTGACAGGTATGGAATCGTGATGAGGGATTGATAAGTATGGGAGAGAAGGCAGCCGGCTTAGCAGAGGTCACCGAAGCCGACAAGTTTTGTTGTTTCATAACAAAAAAAGATTCCCACTGATAATCGGACCGCTTATGCTTTTCTCTTCGAGGCAAGAGCTAAACTTTGTTTTTATGGTTGTTTTGAGAGATGTTCGCTTATCTTCTGGTGTCTTTGTGACTCTTTCTTATAGTTTTCTTCTGAATACTTTTTCTCCTGTTTTTTCTTTCTCTTTCTATGTTCTTTCTTTCCTTTTTGCATGTTCTTTTCTATATTCTCTTTTGTTCTGTATTCTTTCTTTATGAATGAATGAAAACTTTATTTCGAACCTTAAAATAAAAACGGGACAAAAACAATGAGTCAACAACAAAATAATGTTACATAACATGTTTATTTTCCCTACCCCTTTATCTTCCCTATTAAATACATTTTACAAATCCTCTTCTCCTCTTGTGTCTAATATAACACTATTTCATGGATATACTTATTACATGGATCAGATATCAATAATTATAATAATTACAATAATCAAATATTTTATACACTAATCTTGGTAATACCCATCCCTTAACCTCATAATGCTACTAGTTACCAAACATCACTGTGGCACCAATGATAATAACAACAATAAAAATAAAAATAATATTTACAATAACATTTATGATATAATAATAATAGCACCAATAACAACAACGTTAACTATAGTTTTAATTGCAGTATTTCCATTCTCACTCGTATACCATTTTCTTCATCCCTGTATTTCGCCAGTAATGCTTTTTTGTATTTAAATTTGAACACATCAATAATTAGACATTGTTTGATCTCATCTTGTAAATTGTTCCAAAGTTTGACTCCACACACAGACACACACATACTTTTCCTGGTGGTTCTCACCGTTGGGATTTTGAATTCACTACAGCCCCTCAAGTTATAATTTCCCTCTTTCCGAATGAATAATTGTTGGATGTTTTCTGACACCATGTTTTTGTTGACCTTACATAACAGTTGTGAAGTGAAAAATTTGATTCAATCATCCAATTTTGATCATTTGGACTGCATGAATAAAATATTAGTATAATCTCGATATCCTACCCTGTGTGGTTCTTATTGCACAATTTTAAAGGATAATAATAATAGATTATTTCTATCGTTATTTGCCTCTTTCTCTCTTTTTATGTTTTTTTCTTTATTTGTTATTTTTTTCAACTATGTTCTCTCCCTCATTTTTCTATATTCTATTTTCGGATGTGTCCTTTCTTTCTTTCTTCTCTTTCCTCTTTTTTAATCTATTTTCTTTTGTAGTCCAATTTGCTCTTATTTTTTCTCTTCCTATCTGTCACAACCAGAACGGAATCAGGACCCAATTGCGTAATGTTAACCACAAGTTTTATTGAAAGAAAGAGGAAGGGCAGCGCCCGCGATCCGGTGCTTGCTGGACGCGGGAAGCAAGCCTCTCACAAAATCAGATCTTGATCGGAATACGGAAGGGGATCTTCCGTAGCGGGAGATGGCGGTGTCAAGGACGGAAAAACAGGTCGATAGCCAGGACAGGAGAGCAAAAACGTGGTCGGGGTCAAAAACAGGTCGTATGCTGGGACGGGAGAGCAGACATGGTCGGACTCAAAAAACAGGTCGTAGCCGGACGGGGAGATTAGGAACAGGCGTGTGGAAAACGTGTGCAAAAAATCGGGACAGGCAGGAGTCAGGGTCAAAAAGGCTTGCCTTGTATCAGCAGAGGTTCGGAGACGGACTGACAAACAGAGAGTGACAGGACTGGGCTTAAAAAGGGACAGGGAGCCAATTAGATAGCCCGCAGTGGCTGGTGTCAAATGAGCGGGCACAGCTGATCCAAATCGGTAATCATGACACTATCACTCTTTCTCTTTTCATCTTTTTGTCTTTTTATCTTTACATTTTTCCTTCTTCAATACTCTTTATTTCTTTAATTTCCCTCATTCACTCATTCCTTCCTTCTTTGTTTCTTCATTCTTCCTTTCTTTCTTTGGACTCATTACTTCTCTTTCTTCCTCTCTTTTTTCCTTCTTTTCACTTGAATATTATTTTGCTATTCCTTTTTTTTATATTCTCTTCTTTTTTATAATGTATCTCTTTCATTACAATAACTTATTCTCTTTCATTCTTTGTTTCTATCTGTCTTTAACTCCTTTCTTTCTGTATCTTTTTTCTACCTTAAAATTATTTATTTATTTCTCTGTTCAAAATGATTTATTTTCTCCTCCTTTTATAATGACTTTCTTTTTCCACAATTCATTCCTTATATTTCTCTTTCTTCACTTTTGCTATTTTATTGTGCCTTTTCCTTTTTTAAACGTACAAAAAAACAATTTGAAAAAAAACAAAGGGAAAAATATTAGGTAAAATGTAGATACAGGGCAGCACAGCGACGCAGTGGTTAGCGCGTGTGCAGCACAGTTCTAAGGTCTTGGGAACTTCCTGTGTGGGTTCAAATCCAGCTACCGGACTTCCTGTGCGGAGTTTGTATGTTCTCCCCGTGCTTGCGTGGGTTTCCTCCGGGCACTCCGGTTTCCTCCCACTTTCAAAAAACATGCATTTCAGGTGGATTGGCCGGTCCAAATTGTCCCTAGGTGTGACTGAGCGAGTGAGTTGTCTGTCCCTGTGTGCCCTGCGATTGGTTGGCAACCAGTTCAGGGTGTCCCCTGCCCACTGCCCGATGATTGCTGGGATGGGCTCCAGCACCCCCGCGACCCTACTGAGGATAAGCGGTGCATGGATGGGTTGATGGAAAACAGATACATAAAACAAGACAACAGTGCAGTGTTGGGTGGTATCTCCCATGCTCATTATACAAAGTTCAGTCTTCTATCCATTTTCCCATTCGTCCACAAATTGTGTCTCCTGTATTCTTATTCATGATGCGATCCTCTCCATTACGAATAATTCCTCCACAGTGCACACCCACTGCTCCACAGTGGGGGGGGCTCTTCTTTGCTACATAATCTTGTTATTACTTCTTTTGCTAGCTGTTGGAAGAATTTTTAGCAGGTATTAATCTTTCTTCCGTAGTATTTCTTCTGTTAGGTACCCCAAATAGAGCACTTTCAATGTTTTGGGTATATATATATATATATATATATATATATATATATATATATATATATATATATATATATATATATATATATATATATATATATATATATATATATATATATATATATATATATATATATATATATACCTCTGCAGTTCATCCAGAGTGATAATGGGCCTCTTGGCTGCATCTCTGATCAGTTTCCTCCTTGTATGAGCTGAAAGTTTAGGGAGACGGCCTGATCTTGGTAGATTTGCAGTGGTCTGATACTCCTTCCATTTCATTATTATTGCTTGCACAGTGCTCCTGATGTTTAAAGCTTGGTAAAAAAAATTGTATCCAAATCCAGCTTTAAATTTCTCCACAACAATATCTCGGACTTGCCTGATGTGTTCCTTGTTTTTCATGATGCTCTCAGCGCTTTAAACAGACCTCTGAGACGATCACAGTGCAGGTGCATTTATACAGAGACTTGATTACACACAGGTGGATTTCATTTATCATCGTTAGTCATTTAGATCAACATTGAATCATTAAGAGATCCTCACTGAACTTCTGGACAGAGTTTGCTGTACTGAAAGTGAAGGGGCTGAATAATTTTGCACACCCGCTTTTTTGTTTTTATTTGTTGAAAAAAAGTTTAAAATATCTAATAAAGTGCGTTCAACTTCAGGATTGTGTCCCACTTATTGTCAAAATAAATTACAGTCTTATATCTTTACGTTTGAAGTCTGAGATGTGGCAAAAGGTCACAAAGTTCAAGGGGGCCAAATAGGAAAAAAGACAGAAAGAAAAAAGGAAGACAGAAAAACAGATACAAAGACAGAAAAAAGAGAAACAAAAAGGAAAGGCAGAAAGAAAGAAAAAGAAAAAAAAGTAAAGACAGAAAGACAGAAATAAAATACTAAAAGAAAGAAAGACTGAAAGAAGGAAATAAAGACAAAGATCAATATAGAAAGAAAGAAGGAAAGAAAGACAGAAAGAAAAAAGGAAAGACAGAAATACAGAAAAAATACTAAAAGAAAGACAGAAAGAAGGAAAGATGGAAAAAAAGATAGAAAGAAAGATGGAAAGAAAGACAGAGTGAAAAAGGAAAGACGTAAAAAAGGAAAGATGGAAAGAAAGAAGGAAAGAAAGACAGAAATACAGAAATAGATAAAGAGGAAAAGACACAAATACATAAGGAAGAAAGACAGAAATAAATGAAAAGAAAGAAGGAAAGAAGGAAACAAGGAAAGACAGAAAGACAGAAAGACAGAAAGACAGAAAGACAGAAAGACAGAAAGACAGAAAGAAGAAGAAAAAAAGAAGTTCACAATATAAAGATACAGAGAAAAGAGAAGGAAATAATTTGAAGAGGCAGCACGGCGGCGCAGTGGTTAGCGCGTCTTGGGAACCCCCTGTGTGGGTCCAAATCCAGCTACCGGACTTACTGTGTGGAGTTTGTATGTTCTCCTTGTGCTTGCGTGGGTTTCCTCTGGGTACTTCCATTTATCATCGTTAGTCATTTAGATCAACATTGAATCTATGTATATATATATATATATATATATATATATATATATATATATATATATATATGTATATATATGTATATATATGTATATATGAATGTGTGTACATATACATGTACACGTGTGTGTGAGGCTTAATTTATATGCACTGCACATACAGTACAGTAAAAAAAAGCTATATATTATATATAACATTAATGTAAAAAATAATTGAATAACTTTGAAAACAGGAAGCTTGAATCAAAGACGCTGGATGGTTGAGGATAATAATAATACACTTTACTCAAAAGCAGCTTTCAGTTCTTCCCTGTACACAGAATATCAAACAACAATAAAACAAGAATATAACAAGCAAGTGATAAAGACCAAATAAAACCAAAGTAAAGTAAAATTACAATTTAGGAAACTGACCATTAAGTAGGATGTCTAATTATTGAATAGAAAAATCTCAAAATCTCATGTTTAGGCAAATAAAGGAAACTTTGCATATTGTAGCTGGTGTTTTGCATCTTTTTTTAAGGAGAAACATGCTTTTGATGTGAGGCCATGGTTGCTCCTCCTCGTCTGTGTTTTCATAGTTGGTATTGCTAAGAGACATTTTTGAATACATTTAATCCACAAACAAAATTTTCACCGCTGAAGTTGAAAATGGTCATGTGACGAGGCTGCTACGTTTGATTGGTTGAACACGGTAGAGCCTGGCGGAGTTCTGCGTCAAAATAAATCGGCCTTAGCGGAGACCGACAGACAGACACTTACTTACGTGGAGGGAATTTTTTTCAGTAACGAAGTAACGACTTCAATGTTTCCTAATGTAGAAGAGTAAAAGTACCGTTTTTTTTTTTTTCACAAATTTACTCAAGTAATAGTAAAAGTATAGGGATTTGGAAACACTCTGAATATAAATGTACTCTGTAACAATCAGGGTTGGGTAGGGTTACTTTAACTTGATTACTTTCAATTACTTTTGGATTACTCCAATACCAAATATGCTAATAAAAGACAAAAGAAACTAAATATGAATAAAATTACTAAATTCTGTGCAGGCTTGGGGATGAACGGAATACATGGAACGGCAAAAATAATGTTGGCAAGCTGTTTGGATTTATTTTCATTTTGTTATGTTAGTTTTGCCGGAGATCAAAGAGATCAAAGCTTACCACGTGTTGTGAGTCATAATTCTATTCATATTTAGTTTATTTTGTCTTTTTTTAGCATATTTGGTATTGGAGTAATCCAAAAGTAATTGAAAGTAATCAAGTTAAAGTAACCCTACCCGACCCTGGTAACAATCCACCTGTACTTTGAACCCATTATCATTCGGTCTTAGAAGGCAAACCAACTCAAAATCCTCACCTCCCTTTCCAGATATTTATTTCCCAACTCTCTTATTCCAGATTCCTGTTTTTACTGTTTGTTATTGCTCCCATTTTTTAACATTTTTTCATGCGCTATTAAATTCCATACCTCCGTGTTTGCCATCCCTTATTCTATACTTTTATATTCTGCAGCATCTTTACAACAATAAATCAGGGGTCTAATTTGTGCTGCGTAAAAGTTTTTCCCTAGGCTTGGTAAAGCCAGCCCCCCTCTATCTTTGGGAATCTGCAGAGTCTTGTATCGAATTCTAAGTTTTTTCCCAGCCCAAAAAAACCTGAGCATTCACTTATCCCATTCAATCAATTCTGGTCTGGGAACCAAAACTGGAAAGGACTGGAAAAGGTTCAAGAGCTTTGGCAGGACACTCATCTTAACAACCTCTATTCTTGAATTCATATCTAATACTATATTTGGCTATTGTTCAAGATCCCTCATTCTTTCTTTATTCCATTTTCGGTGGTTAACATCAAATACCTTGTCCAGTCAGTGTATTCTATTCATTTGCTTTTCCAATTAATTCCGTGCCTCTCCTTTAGTCCCTGTGCTGGAACATCATTTATTGGCCAAAGCTGTTTTAATGACATTAATTATACACCATAAATTTCTAAGAGTTTCATCAATCTAGGAAAAGTTTTGTCGGGTTGGGTTAAATATATCAGTATGTCATCTGCAAACAATGTCTTTTTATGTTCTTCTCTTCCTATGACTAATCCTTTTTATCCCTTCATCTTGCGGTTCAATGAATAGTACAAAAGGTTTGGAGACAGCCCACAACCTTATATTTCTTTCATTTATTTATTTCTCTTTTCTCCCAATCTTTATGTTATGTATCTATTTCCTATTTTTTCTTTTTTTTTTTTTATTTGCTTCTTTCTTCTGAATTCTTTTTTCTATATTCCTTCTTTTTTCTTCATATCTTTAAACTATTTCCTTCTCTTTTCTCTCTATCTTTGTATTGTGTACTTCTTTTTTTCTGTCTTTCTGTCTTTTTGTCTTTCTGTTTTTTTCTGTCTTTCTGCTTTTCTGTCTTTCTGTTTTTCTGTCTTTCTGTCTTTCTGTCTTTCTGTCTTTCTGTCTTTCTGTCTTTCCTTCTTTCCTTCTTTCCTTCTTTCCTTCTTTCCTTTCTTTCTTCTTCATTTATTTCTGTCTTTCTTCTTTATGTATTTGTGTCTTTTCCTCTTTATTAATTTCTGTATTTCTCTGTTTTCTTCTTTATTTATTTCGGTATTTCTGTCTTTCCTTCTTTCTTTCCATCTTTCCTTTTTTACGTCTTTCATTTTTTCACTCTGTCCTTTTTTCCTTCTTTCTTTCTATCTTTTTTCCATCTCTCCTTCTCTCTGTCTTTCTTTTAGTATTTTTTCTGTCTTTCTGTCTTCCTTTTTTCTTTCTGTCTTTCTTTCCTTTTCTTTCTTTCTATGTTTCTCTCTGTCTTTATTTCCTTCTTTCTGTCTTTCTCTTTTCATATTTTTTCTGTCTTTCTGTCTTTACTTTTTTCTTTATCTTTCTTTCTGCCTTTCCTTTTTGTTTCTCTTTTTTTCTGTCTTTATATCGGTCTTTCCGTCTTTCTTTTTTCTTTCTGTCTTTTTCCTTTCTTTGTTTTTTTTTCTTCTAAATTAGTTTTTCTAAAGTGTTTCTTTATTTTCTTTATCTCTTTATTCTATTTCCCTTTCTTCTACCATATTTTTTCTGTCTTTCTTCCACAGTCTCTTATGAATTATTTTTCTTTCTCTTCATTTTACTCCAATTAGATAGGCTAGACCGCCTGATTTCAGATTTTAGTTTTAGGACTAAACCACGTCTAAAATGGACCAGACCAGATTTAGCCTAAAATCCAACGTCTAAAAGACGTCCGGAACTGAGTGGTGTATTTAATTCAGGCCTTTATGTTTTTAACCTATAAATCATTTGTTGCTTTTTTCCCTTTTAGTTTTTTCAGAGTTGTGGCCCACCAAAACCTTCAGAGGTGGGCAGGTCCGCACGCGGCATCTCTGATGTTTTCAGCACTCGATTCAGACCGTACCCTCCCGAGGAAAAGCCCACCGCCGCCACAGAGACCAGCCTCGATCGACTGGTAACATATATTTTTTTATTATGTAGTCACTTAAGAGTTTTAATCATTTCTAATCAAAACATGGATGAATTTTCTGGACCTATGCTGCAAAATACAACTACAGTGGAACCTCGGTTTTCGAACGCCTCTCAGTTCGAACAAATCGGAGTCGGACCAAAAATTTCGAGAAATTCTTGCTTCGCTGTTCGGTCAAAAAAATCGGAGTTCGAACGCCGGTAATGCGTGAGTGCGCACGCTAGGGTGCGATGCTGAGCGGCGTACGGGTGTAGATCGCTCTTTTCCTGACCAACTGTTATTGCGTACGGACGTGCTTTGTTTTGCTTTCGCTTTTAATATAGGTGTACCAAGTGTTTTAGCCACAAATTATGCCTCCGAAGAAAGTCAGTACAAGCAGCAAAGTTGCTACAGGTGAAAAAAGAAAAGTAGTGCGTACAACTATTGCATTTAAGAAAGAAATAATAGCAAAATATGAAAGAGGTGTGCGAGTGTCTGATCTTGCTAGGGAATACCCCACCGTCCACCTGCGCCTTCTGCTGACAAAGGTAAGAAACCCTTTTCATAATTCTTTTATTTATCCTTTTTTTATTTTTAGACGTTCATGTTAGCGTAATCTTTCGTACGGAAAATTACGATAACGCGAACGTACGATTAGCCTGGGTTAGCTTTGTTTACGTTAAACATTCAAGGTAAACATTCAGGGTGTTGGAACGGACCCCAACATTCAGGGTGTTGGAACGGAGCCCCCTTTCCAATGAACCGTTCACCACTTGTTGTGGAGACCCGGGTGCTAAATGACTTGTAAACGACCTGATTTTTTTATTTTTACACGTTCATGTTAGCGTAATCTTTCGTACGGAAGATTACGATAACGCGGACGTACGATTAGCCTGGGTTAGCTTTATGTTGACGTTAAACATTCAAGGTGAACATTCAGGGTGTTGGAACGGATTAAAACGATTTACATTATTTTTAATGGGAAAAATGATTTTGGTGATCGAACAAATCGGTTTTCGAACAGGGTTCTGGAACGGATTATGGTCGAGAACCGAGCTTCCACTGTATAGTCCATTGTTATTTTGTTTACTTTATGAACAAAAACACAAGAATGAATCATATCTTTTGGCAGTCTGTGTGAAAAATATTTCACAGTTTATTTTAAAAGGCATGAATAATATTTCTTTTTATTTGACTTGAGTATTTGTTTTCTTCCTGTTTTCTGCTCTTTGTTCTAGAGAGGCGTCTGGATGACAATGCAACACAGTGTAAGCTTTTTCTTTTCTTCCTTATTATTTTTTTGCACTCACATCAGGTCATTCCAACCGAAACGGGCATGAGAAAAATCACACATTTTCTCCACAACTCTCAAGAGTAATATGACACAGTGACTTGTGGCTTATTTCCACTTGCCCCTCAATTATAATGTGCTGGAATTTAAAAAATAGAAAAATGAAGGAATCTGGGCCAGCCTCTCCTAGGGACAAGGAAGCCTTTCTCTGAAGAATATGACATTTCATTAAAGATCTTGATTAAACATCTAGATGTGGAGGCCTGCCTGCTCCTGAAGGATTTGTGGGATCCAGATGAAATTTGGTTTGGATATTTTCTGCAAGAGAAATATAACACATTGACTTTTGTTAAAGAGAACAATCACAATGATGTAGCCCATAAAATACCGTATTTTCCGCACTATAAGGCGCACCGGGTTATAGGGTGCACCCCGAAAAAATAGTTTTTGGTCCTATATTTGACATACATAAGACGCACTGGATTATAAGGCGCTACAATGGGAACGTCGACAAAACAGTCAGATAGTTCAGTCAAACTTGTTACCCCCTTCAACATTCCGAAAGCTTGCAAAGAAGCAAATAGGTGTCGTAGGCACGTGCGGATGCGGTGTCCGTACGATGTCACTAAAATGCATCGTTCCATCATTCGGAAGGTTAAAGTCTGGGATTCAAGAAATACCAACCATTCCTTAGTTTCTATTTTTGCTCGCAACTTTACTGTGCATATGACAATAAACACTTGGAATTGAGTTTAACTTAAAAATAGACACTCCATTCCATCCATTATCTACACCGCTTATCACAGAAACATCGAGTTCAGTCTGAAACAAGATACAGGGAAAATATAAAGCCGAAGTAGCTCACCGGAGTCGTTGTGTTCAATAATAATGTGCAGCCATGGTCCTCTTATATCCGTGAGTTTAGTAAATCCAGGAGAATAAAATATTTACAAATACAGAATAGTAAAAAAATGCTTTATGTATGCCGTCAACGATTTGCTATACGCATTCATCTTTTTCGGCCAATTGCAGGCTTTGTTTTGCCGCTTCAGCCAATGCCAGCCTGTAAATGATGAAAAGGATCCGCCCCTTGACCTCCGAATAACTTTAGCCAATAGTGATCAATTCAAATGATGATTGACACATTGATTAGCCAATGAAACGCCGGTAAATAAATCCCAGCATACACCGCGGACTACTTGGCGTTCGGGGGAAAATCGAGTCGGCGGCTGCAAGTTATTTGGAAGACTTTGCAATTTAATATTGATCCATAAATAAGGCGCACTGTATTATAAGGCGCATGGTCAGCTTTTGAAAAAAATTAAGACTTTTAGGTGCGCCTTGTAGTGCGGAAAATACGGTACTTAGTCATTTCTGATCAATGTTTATGAATGCAGTAGCTAGATGAAGAACAGACATTGTTCCCCACCTTACAACGTTTTTACTCCACTGTGTGGAATAAGATGCTTTTCGGACTCTATAAAATGAAATGCACAGTTGAGGCCGCAGTCCACTATCCCCGGTTGACTATTGCTGGAAGCAGAGGCCAGCAGAGCACATTATTTTCCGGTTCGGCCTGCTGAAGGGTGGTATTGCGGCTCAACTAAAACTAACTGCATTGTTTTGGGCGTGATCCTCTATCTCCAGTCTACTATCGCTGAGCACAAATTTGTGTCATGCGTGGTGGCTTTTTTCCATTATTTCCGCCGAAAATGAACAGTACCTGTAGAGCCATGGTGCATTATCTCCAATCCCATATTGCTGTGAGCTGGGAGCGGCGAGGTGCTCTGCCTCGGCTGAAATCCAATACAAAGCTGCGGCCGTGATCCATTATCCCTGAATAACTATTGGCGAAAGTAGAGGCTGGCATTGAGCATTTTGTATCCACAGTTAGAGACGCTAAAGAGTGCCATTGTTGCCTGCCTAAAATGAACTGCATTGTTTTGGCCACGACCAATTATCCCCAGTTGACGATTAGACCTGAGAGCAGGTGTTAAGAGAGCAACTGCTTGTCATGCATGTTGGATTTTTGTTTTTGGTTCCTTCTGCCTAAGATGAACAGAAGCTGTACAGCCGTGATCCATTATCTCTTATCTAATATTGCTGTGAGCTGGGACCAGCCAAAATATTTTTTGTCTGGAGGTATGCTGTTCTGCCTCACCTAAAATATAATACACGGCTGCGGCCACGATCCAGTATCCCCGTTGGCCAGCAGAGAGCATTTTCTTCTCCAGTTTGGGCCAATAAAGAGTGCCTTTGTGGCCTGCCTAAAATGAACTGAACTTTTTTGGCTGCAATCCATTATCACCAATCGACTTTTGCTAAGAGTGGGCCAAGCGAACACATTTGTGACGTGTGTGGTGGCGGCTCTTTTTTTGCCCGTTTGTTTTCCTTACAATGAACAGCACCCCTACAGCCGCAATCCATCATCATTGGTTGACTATTGAAAAATTGGAGGTGTGAGTTTATGTTTCGCAGGGGGTTCTGGTCCCCATTAACCGTGTTGACCAAGGGATTACAGTATTTATTTGTAAAGCTATTTACATTTCATATGCGCTTGTACTAGATTTAAATACTACTTACGGTACTGTAAACAGTTTTGATATTTTAACGTTTGTAATCCACAGTGATATGAGTTTACAACGGATTCACGTCATATCTACTGTAATGGAACTCCCCTTAGTTTGCGGATGATCTGTTCCAGTAAATCTATAAAACCAAATCTTATTCCCTGATGTGTCTTGTATAAAATCCTAGTGGTTTGTTTTCGTTGATAGAATTTAGCGGGATCAAAATTGTTTTGATTTTGATAAGAACTGCCTCACATCCATTCAAAACGGAGCAGCGTACAATTTAATGCGGCTTAATGGAAGAAATTGAGTATAATATCCGTCATCATGTTTCTCTGTGTATAATCGCTTTAAGATAACAATCATTATGTTGTCATTTAGCCGGCTGCTGAGAAAAGCTGTTAGCGCTCATTCAAAGATCAAATTGCTTTCCCCGATGGCCCAACAAACAAACTAGCGCACATTTCCTGTCTTGTTTTCTATCAAAAGCGTGATCGCGGGGGTCACCGATCTCTCTTCGGGTACTCGGCGAGGAAATGACATTGTATGAAGCATTGTCCGAGGAAAACATCTCAACAACAAACTCCACTCCGGAGTTTATTCTAGGGATGCAATATCACTGTTTTTTTCCTACCGACACTGATAAGACATACAACCCTGCATCTAGGGACTGCTAATCTCTAACTTTGTTTTTTTAATATTTAGAGATTTAAAAAAAAAACCTTCGACCGATCAATATTTGTGATAAGAAAGCGATTATGAATGTGAAAAAATGTGAAAATATGTCACTTCAAAACATCCAAAAGCTCCTGAATGACACACATGCTTTGGCCAAGTGGCACTATCTATTCCAAGCTGTACACATTAGTACTTACAGGGTTCATACAGGTGCTAGAAATCCTGGAAAATGCTTGAATTTGAATGTTTTCAAGGATTGAAAAGAGCTATAATTTTGGGCAAAGTTCTTGTAAATGTTTGACATTGTGGCCATGTTTCTCAACAAGTCTGCTCAAAAATGGCGCCGACACTGCTCTCGGGTGGCTTTGCTTTGCCATTGCATTTTTTCCTTCCTTGTGATTAACAGCGGTTGGTCTTAGTTTGTATGGGATTGTCCTTTGAAGTCTCATCACCCCCTACAGGCCGCACCCAAGATGACAAGAGCATGTTACACCTTACCAGGGTACTAGTAAATGTGCATTAGTGCAGAACCTACGTATCAACTATGGATATTTATTATGAGCCATGCAAAAACTGAAGGTAGCATTTACCAGTGGTAAATTGCAGAACTTCCTGCAACAGAAAATTTAAGCACCATACAGTCTTACTGGGCAGCACGGCGGCGCAGTGGTTAGCGCATGTGCGGCACAGTTCATGTCATGGGAACCTCCTGCGTGGGTTCAAATCCAGCTCCAGACTTCCTGTGCAGAGTTTGTATGTTCTCCCTGTGCTTGCGTGGGTTTCCTCCGGGCACTCCGGTTTCCTCCCACATTCCAAAAACATGCATTTCAGGTGAATTGGTCGGTCCAAAATTGTCCCTAGGTGTGAATGAGCGAGTGAGTTGTCTGTCCACGTGTGCCCTGCGATTGGCTGGCAACCAGTTCAGGGTGTCCCATGCCCACTGACCGGAGATGGCTGGGATGGGCTCCAGCTCCCCGCGACCCTAATAAGGATAAGCGGTACAGCTAATGAGATGAGATAAGATGAGACAATCTTACTGTCATTTTTTTAATATCTAAAAATCGCATGTCTTTTAAATGCACACACAAGAATAAAAATTGCATGAGTAAATCACAATTATATTTGTGGCTCTGCAAAATACACGTTTCACACCAGATTTCTTCTTTTAATGGTACTGGATAAATTGTAAAATTGGATTTGAAAGTCCTTGAAAAGTGCTTGATTTCGGCCATAATACAGGTGTACGAACCCTGTGTCTATAATAAGTAAAAATAATAACAATAAATTGGTCAATTGCGGCTGTAGAGGTTCCTCATAGCAGCGCACAAGAAGCAAATTTACGTCAGTGAGGATTTGCTAAAGGAATTCAAAATCCTATAATATTTACAATTCACTTGGTGCATTTCTCAGACAGAAAAGCAACTTTACTTGAGTCCATTTCACTTCTCAAATATCATTATTTGTCTTCTTTATTATATATTGAACTGAAATTGCTGATCCGAAAAACCAATTATTTATAAAGGAAAATGATCTGGGATGCCCAAACTTTTTCATTTGACTATAAATGCTTCAACTGTTTTAAAAAAAATAGTGTTGGTTGATCAAACATGACAGCATGGCACGAAATGATAACATTATCTCGTTTATTGCAATTAATGGGGACCAAACCCCCCCATGATATGCGTAGATCTGTAAAGTACCTCCCCTATTTTAAACATGCACCGTCTTGCAGTAATAATGGATTATGGCCGCACAGATGCTTTTCAGAACAAAAAAAAGAATTACACAATGTTTTTCTCTCAGCCCCACTTTCAGCAATAGTCGATCAGGGATAATGCGTCTCAGCCAAAGCAGTACAGTTCATTTTGGGCAAGCCACAATAGCACGCTTCAGTTGCCTGGACTGGGAAAAACAGCGCTTTGCAATGCTTCAGCACTGATTGACTGGGGATAATGGCTCACAGCCACAACCATGCTTTTAATTTGATGCGGATGAGAACGGCTCACCTCCCTCTTTCTGCCAGGGTCTCTCAACAATATGGGATTCGGGATAAGAGATCACAGCCTCGTGAGTGCAGTTCATTTTCCGCAAAAAAACTAGGCCAAAAAAGATTCGCAATACATAACAAAAGTGCCAACTTCCAATCATAGATAATGGATCGCGGCCATACGAGTGTACGTCACCTTTTTCGTGGACAGATGTGCAAAAAAAGAGTCGATTGGCCTGATTAAAATGTGCTCTACTGGCCCCCGCTTGCAGTAATATGCGATTTGGGATAATGTATTGCAGCCTCACGCATGTAGTTCACCTTTTGGTGGACCGAATGGCTAACAAGACATACTAAGTAATAGATCATGGATTGTTTTATAACGTGCGATGCACGTAAGAAGTAAAATACGGAGTAAGGGATTACAGTCATTATTGGGCGGGTCTTTTTTTTAAATCGGGCCGATTACTGACGTCGTATTTTTGCATCAATACCCAAATTGAAATTACTGACGAGAGCAGGCCTCCTTTAAATGAAATTGGAAAAGTGTTTTGTAGGAAATGCATAAAAAAAAAATAACCTAATTAAATCTAAAATGGTTCCGAGTAATCCCTCTTTGAGAAATAATTCAATAAACACGGTGGAACATAGAGATAATAGCCAATCTCAAAATGACCAATGGTGACATAGCCAAATTGCTTAAAAGCATTTAGTGCGCCCCTAAATGGATCCCGACAAATAAACTATAGCAATGTCTGCAAATCCCATTTCCTCCAAAACCTGAGCACAAAGAAAATGAAAGGGAATTGCAAGACTGAAAATTGTCATTCACACTGCAAAGAAAAAAAAAACATTCTTCATCTATCGGCAACAAAGGGACAATGGTGACAAGGGAGGCACCCAAACATGAACATTTTTGCATGTGTTGTATTTTTTTAACATTATTATTTGATTCGTACACTTTTCGTTTGGCGGGCCAGGTCAAATGTGCTAGTTAAGATCAGTGTTCCCTCTAAGCTGCGCGCGTGCGCATTTGCGCACTGCTCGCACATTCTGAGCGCACAAGAAAATCAAGCCAGCGCACAAAAATGAGGGCTCAAAATTACTAATTAAGAAGCGACTTAAGTCAAAGTTACAGTGCATGAAGGTAAAAATACAAGGGTTCCTCTGACATTGTGTCCTAAATGCGGTATTTTGAAGTCAATGTCGAAGTAGAACGAAGTGAAGTAAAGTTAGTAGAGTTTGTCAAGAACCGGCTTCTTCGGCTCGGCTCAATAAAAGGAACCGGCTCTTTCGGGTCCTACACGGCTCTTCAGGTTTTTTTTTGCTTCTTTAATCCCAACATGACCAAATATCATGTAAAATTATGCACAAAATGACTCAAAAGAAGAGGGGAATAGAACAAAAAAGAAAAAAATACCAAAATGAAAAAGTAGTGAAAAGCTGAGAAAAAAGAAACAAAAGGTAGATAAAAAAAAGAGGAAACATTTAGAGAAAAGCCAGAAAAAATGAAAAAAAAGAAACATAGGAAGAAAGTAAATTGAGAACAAAAAGAAAAAAGTAACAGCTCGGAAAAAATAAACGCAATGAGACTTTTTTGAAAGGAATTTAAAAAAAAGTACAAAAAAAACACGGAAAAAAACAACATTGCCAACATTGTACTTCCACTAAAAAATGGGATTAAGTACAGTTCTGTATCTTGCAACCGACTAAATAAGCCCCCCAAAATGTTAATATTATGCGACAAAATATATCGGGAAAAAAAAAGAAATGGATATCTTGTGAAAGACGTTTGTAGGCCGTACAACCTTTTGCAATAGTACATGAGTCAATTCATTCAAAAGAGAAAAATAATTTTGCATTGCCGGAAACTCGGCAAAATGTAACTTGATGTCAAATTTTGGACATGTTTCATAATGACTTAGTTGCCACACTTGAGATTGCTGTTGCTCACTGTTGTTTCAAGCGTTGCTCACCGACTTTGTGTGAACGCTCAGACCTGTGGAAAATTAGAGGGAACATTGGTTAAGATATATATTCTCGTTTTGAGTATAAAAATTCCTATTTCACTCAAAAAAACAAGGTAAAATAACTAGAAAATGGAAACCTTTTGTCCACTAGATTAACTACACCAGTCTGTCATCCTGCTGGCGTCAGGACAATAAGATTTAGGAGGGCCCACTTTGGGAAAAGCCTGATCCCCTCTGCCATCACCCTTCAAAACAACAGGCCCTGGAGACCCATCCAATCAGTCTGCAATAACTCTCTCAGTGTTATATATGGTTTTGTTTTTTTGTTATTTTGTAATGTAATGCTGCTTTTTGACCCCAGAAGTGAATTTCCAATTAATTAAAACTAATCTTAAAAGACTAACAGGCAACATACTGCCGTAGTTTAATCACCCTGATACTGGACGTAGGAGGCAAATGGGCAAACTAACTAGACATAAATGAAATGAAATGAAATGATCTGCATTTATATAGCCTTTTGAGCTTCCCAAAGCGCTTTACAATGTGCTCCACATTTCCCAATAGCGGCCTTGCAGCCATGTAAGGCGCTAACCTGCTTATTGGGGGTATTAGGGGTTCAGTGTCTTACCCAAGGACACTTCGACATGTAACACGGACGAGCCGTGATTCGAACTGGGATCCCTTGATCCCAAGACGAGCGCTCTACCTCCTGAGCCATTGCCGCCCCACAAAAGAGACAAAAAGAATGAGATAAGAGAGAGTGAGTGAAAAAGCGCAAGAGAAAAGAAAGAGAGAACAAGAGAGAGACAAAGTGAGATAAAGAGAGGAAAATAGAAAAAGAAAGAGGAAAAAAATATATGACATAAGTAAAGAAAAAGCAAAAAATGAGAGAGAGAGAGAGAAAAAGACACAGAAAGAGAGAAAAGGAGAGAGAGAGAAAAGAGAAAGAAGAAAAAAAGAGAGTGAAAAAGAAAAATAACCCTAACCCTAACTACCACAAGGACACATAAACACAATTAAACATGTGTGTCACTGGGTTAAGATCTTTTTATGATTTATCTGTAGTATTATTATTATTATTCCTATATTTTTATTTTAATACTTCATTATAATTTTTTGCTGACCACTCAAGAGAAAATCTTACTGATGCACTGTGAGCTTAAAACTCATTGCAAAGTTTTGCCAGAAAAATGCTGCCTTTTCTACTCTGATAGTCAAATAACTTGAAAAAAATAAAATAACGTGAAATTAAGAATTTTTGCAATGTTATTTGAACGAAAAAACAAACTCTGAACATACCGGAGAGCTTACCAACGGGGCAGAAGTAGATGAGCTGCCATTTTGGCTACTCATTTTGAGAGAAATTGCTAGCTAAACAACAGGTCAGATGAATGATGAATCCCAAAATATGTTTTATCTTAACGCACTACGAGTGTGTTTAATCTTTATCATATTCATATTTAAATAAATATGGTTCTGTAGGTACACATTTTATTTCTATTTTGGGTATCTTGGAATGCTCAGGAACGCATTAGAAAAAATTATATTCATTCATATGGGGAAAAAGGTTTCACAACTTGAACAATTCAATGTTCGGAAAATGATCTTGAATGGAAGTTTGAAAACAAGGTAGCATTCGATCGAAGTACTCTATTTTTCACACTGTAAGGCACACCGGGTCATAAGGTAGACCCCCAAAATAGTTTTTTTGTGATATTTTTTGACATACTGGCACAATGGACTATGAGGCGCATAGAAATAATACTACAGTTAGAGCTAGGGTTGCATAAAAAATGAATATATTTCAATTAAAATGCTTATTTAATTACCGTATTTTCCGCACTATAAGGCGCACCGTGTTATAAGGCGCACCTTCAATGAATGATATATTTTAAAACTTTTTCCATACATAAGGCGCACCACATTATAAGGCGCTATAAGTGCACGCTGGTTTAAGATCAGGTAATTGTGCAATTTTGTAATTGTAATCCTGTGCAGTCCTTCGAGACATTTTTGTGATTAAGGGCGTCATAAATAAATGTGACTTGACTTGACTTGGCTACAGTAGAGGATGTAGTTACGTTATGCAACCGTTAGATGGTGCCGCGCTAAAGGGAATGTCAACAAAACAGTCAGATAGGTCAGTCAAACTTTATTAATAGATAACAAACAAGCTTTCCTCAACTCCATTCACTCCCAAAATGAATAAACAGCTGTTTTATTATTTTCTCTGAGGTAAAGCATTTTCGTGACACATCTTTTACATCTTTGAACAACAGCAAGGCATAACATTTTACTTTTCCTCCATTTAGTCAACACGCAAAAAAAACGTCTGATACTGTTATGGTAAATTAATAATATAGTGACACTCGTAATGTGCAAAAACAACAAGTGCAAAACAATAACAATAAAGCAATAACATAATAACTGTAAAATGTAAAACGGAAACACACACCAAACAGGACCACCTTTGAATACTTTGATGTTAAGTTTCAGTGCCAGCGCTTTTGCCTTCATTCGAATAGTTATTGTACCGACACTTCTACTTGCTGTTTTTTTGTTCAACAACCCACTGTTCAACTGTGTCCTCTAACTGTGGCCATCTCGCTTTATTGTCACGGTAACTTTGTTTAGTCTTCCTTACTTGGCGCAGCTTATCCTCATGCTTTCTCCACTTCCGCACCATCGATTCATTAATGTTAAACTCTCTCGCTGCTGCTCTATTTCCGTGTTCTACTGCATGACTGATCGCCTTGAGTTTAAACTCTGCGTTGTAGGCGTGTCTCTTAATAGGAGGGGCACTCTTTATTTTTCTCAAAGGTATTTCCTGGTGTATAAAGTACACCGGATTATGAGGCGAACTTTTGAATTTTTGTCCAATTAGTTCAGAAAATACGGTATACTGTTGGTTGGTTGGATCCCTTGACCAAACGGATAACAGGGGCTCCTTTTGGGTCTTGAGCAAGTACAGCCTGGTGGTGCCCATTCCTTTCCAGGCCAACATATATTTCCACCTCGTCTCGAACCAGGGACCCCTTGGACCCCGGATAGGAAAAATTGCTTTTACATGCATACAATCTAGCAAATATGTATTTCACATGAGTTCATATCAAATAAGGCTGCAACAACTAATCAACTAGCCAGACTTCTGAAATGATTGATCGAATATTTAGATAATTAATATTTTTTTCTTAAACTTAGCATGAAGTTTAATTAATTGTGTGGCAAATAATAATAATGTCACAAGCCAGGAACAGAGACTGGACCCAATGGCATTTGTTTTCCTCAGTTTTTATTAAGAAAGAGAGCAGTGCTTGCATCCACGATCCGATGAGCGTCGGTCACGGGTAGCAGATGGCAGGAACGCGGAAGTTGCACTTACGTTTCGAGCGAGGCTAGTCGTTGACAGCGAGAAAACAGGTCGATAGCCAGGACGGGGGAGCCAAACAGAAACGGGTCCAGAAAAGAGGTCGGCAACAGGTATCAGGCAGGAAACAGCGGAAAACAGGTCGATGGCCGGGACGGAGGAGCAAAAGCAGAAACGGGTCCAGAGAAAGGTCGGCAACAGGTATCAGGCAGGAAAACAGGGCAGGACAATGTCGCAGAGTACAAAAGCTTGCCTAGCTGAGAGCATAGGTTTGCAGACGGTCTGACGGGTTCCTTTCTGAAGACAGGAGTTTAAAAGTAGTCCAACAGCGAATCAGGTCCCGTGGCTTTTGGCATCAACAGTGGCATAAACCTATTGTTTATTTGTACAAAGAATAAATAAAAATGAGCTATCTAAAACCAGATAGGCAATGTGCTTCGTCAGTAGATACATGGATACATAAATGAGCCACTGTCTATTTTATATAGACAGGTAAATGAATAAATTCAAATCAAGTTTTATCTCCGTAAACCAAGAAGAGTAAATAAATCAAATATGATGTACAATTTCTAAATTACTTTTAGTGGTCAACTGCAAAATCTGTAACTAAGCATGTCAATGATTCTCAACAATTTGTAATGAAATGGTTTTAACAGACAACATTTGTTCTTTGGACTCTCTTTGATATCAAAATATATGTGTATAAAATGTATTAAACCTGTTATTAAACCGCGTTGGCTTGAATGTGACTTGAATCCTACTGAGGCGAGTCAGACTCTGTTTCTTTAAACCGTCCGCCGTGCTTACTCCTTAAATGTTCATGTGTTATCGAAGTACTGCCATGATACGCAACGTCTCCTTAGAAAAATAGCAAAGTAGTCTTTTTAGTCACCTTATTATTATTTATGTATGTTACTATTCAAGATTAAGATTAAGCATGAGTAACTCTCCTCCAGGGTTGGGTAGGGTTACTTTAACTGGATTACTTTCAATTACTTTTGGATTACTCCAATACCAAATATGCTGATAAAAGACAAAAGAAACTAAACATGAATACAATTAATACATTTTGTGCAGGCTTGGGGAGTAACGGAATATACGGAACGGCAAAAATGATGTTGGCAAGCTGTTTGGATTTATTTTCATTTTGTTTCTGTCGCATTTGATGTCAGTTTTGCCGATCAAAGAGATCAAAGCCAGGAGAGAAAGCTTACCCGTGTTGTGAGTCATCATTTGATTCATATTTAGTTTCTTTTGTCTTTTATTAGCATATTTGGTATTGGAGTAATCCAAAAGTAATTGAAAGTAATCCAGTTAAAGTTACCCTACCCAACCCTGCTCTCATTGGAGATTATAATCATGTAAGATGCCTCACTCTTTTGGAAAAACCTCTCTGGCAAATGTCAGCAATGGAATTCATTAATTGTTTTTGTTTTTGTTAACAACCTCGACTAATTGTTGCAGCCCTGATATAAAATACAGTTTTTTTCCACTACCTAGTCCACCGTATCCAATAAATTGTACACTTTATTTCCGACTTCTCAACTTTCCGACTAAACGGGAAGCAATTTCCCGTTTGGACCCTTTGGACCCGCATAGGTGATCCGTCAACATGGCCCGCTTTCCCCCCCCGAGGAGCTTGTCTGCCCGAGTGGCACGGCTTGTTTATCATCCAGTTGTTGGCTCAGGTCTCGCCCGTCCAAAGTTGGCGCTACGAATCATCCGACCTGGAAGAGAAAGTGATGAGTTTGACAACCTTACTTGACCACAACACTGGCTTTTTGTCATCTCTGCTGATAGGCGGGAAAATGGAGGAACAAAACTTCACTGTATATGAGGAAAACCTAACTGAATTAAAAAATGTAAATGTGATGTTTTGATAGGCTTCAGGGCTCCGTGGAGACGCGGTGGCATACATATATGTTGGGGCAGAGAGTAGAATAGAATATACCTTTATTGTCATTTTTACAAAATGGGTTGTATATTCTGTGACAACGAAATTGGACGTGGCACTCCAGTTCACATTTTACAGTGAGGATAAAAGAAAACAAAGAAGATAAAGGATGTTGCAGGCTTTGTTTTCCTCCGGAGGGGGGTGTATGAGGGGGGTGAGTGACAGACAGAGATGGCCGGATCCAACTAGATGTTTGATATTACTGTACACACGGTCCAGTGTTTTTTCCCCTGGTTGCTCAGTGCACGTATTGAATACATTTGGGAAGTACAGTCCTTAAGCATGCCTGATTAAAGTCGCCGGCGACGATAAAAGCTCCGTCGGGGTGTGCAAGCTGCTGTTTATTGATAGCAGCGGGCAGGAGATTTAGCGCTATGCTAACGCTAGCATCCGGTGGAACGTTAGCATCCGGTGGAACGTAAACAGCAATCTCAATGACCACCGTGAGCTCTCCCGGTAGATAGAAGGGTTTACACGATACTGCTAGAAACTATATCGAGTGAGCCATGTGTGTCAATGATTCGGCTGTTATTGCAGTGCATAGTCCCCCACCCCTGTTTTTATCGGAGTCTTTGTCCTGGTCGTGCCGGTGTAGCGTGCGTCCTGCTAGTTGGACTGCGGCGTCGGGGAAGCCAAGACTCCGTGATGATGTTGTGGATGTTATTGTAGTCGTGAAAAGAGTCGAAGGGAAAATATGAGGGATTAAAGAAACAAAAGACGTGCAAGGGATGCGAGCAACAAAAAGACGAACTGGAGAGCCTGATGCCGCTGCACTCGCGCGTGCCGCCATCTTGACAAAGAGCTGGGAGGACCATGAGAATCTGTCTGTTTAATTAAAACAAATCATCACATTTTTGCCAAGTTCTCTGAATGTTAAAGTGAAGTCATTCAATGAAGCATGAATACGATTCCCACCTTTCCTATGGAGTAAGATGGCGGTCTTGAATGAATCAGCGGGGAAATGTCAAGAACATAAAAGTAACACGGTTGTCAATCTCAATTAACTAGCACTCGATATAAATTAAATTTGTATTAACATATAAGCACACGTGTGACAAAATCTATTATACATAAATGCTTGGAACCTTTTCAACAAATAGTGTCGGCTAGTTGAGTATTTTATTGTGGCAGCAGGTGACTATCACTTACATTATTTCTAATATGAGGTCAAAGTTTTGGCTCAATAGGAAACATATTCAGTTACTACCCTTATAATATGTTTTTGGAATGCCATATTCAGATAAAGGGAACATAAGCACGGATAGAACAACTATCTTCTGTCTTGACACCAGCCAGCTCTAACAGAACAAAACGTAAAACACTTCCCATAAGTCAAGGGTGTCAAACTCATTTTAGCTTGGGGGCCACATGGTTAAAAATGTCTTTTTAAAAGTCTCACGGGGGCCAGACTAGTAGATTAAAAGGATAAAGAGAGATAAAAGAGAGAGAGAGAGAGAGAGAGAGAGAGAGAGAGAGAGAGAGAGAAAGAGAGAAAAAAAAGAGTGTAAAAGAGATAAAAAGAAGGCAAAAAAGAGCAAGACACATAGAGAAAGAGAGAACAAGAGAGAGGATAAAAAGAGAGTGAAAGAGAGAGAGGGAGACATAGAAAAAGAGAGACAGTGTTAGAAAAAAGAATGAGAGATAAGAGAGAGTGAGTGAAAAAGCGCAAGAGAAAAGAAACAGAGAACAAGAGAGAGACAAAGTGAGACATGGAGAGGAAAAAATAATACATTGGAGAGAAAGGAAGAGGAAAAAAACTGTGATATAAATAAAGAAAAAGGAAAAAATGAGAGAGAGAGAGCGAGAGAGAGAGAGAGAGAGAGAGAGAGGACAAGAAAGAGAGAGGACAAGAAAGAGAGTGAAAGAGAGAAGAAAAAAAGAGAAAGAAAGAAAACGATGGTGAAAAAGACAAAGACAGAAAGAAGAAGAGACAGAAAGAGAAAGAGGGAAAGAAAGAGAGAGATGGAGAGAGAGAGATAGAGATACTGAAAAGAGGAAGTCATATAGCTCCAATTGCTATGTGTGTAAAACCTGGCTTTTTTCAAACTGAGCTCGTTTTTCTCTTGTTCTTCTCTTGGTATTGGCTCACGGACCGGATTTAAACCCTTGGCGGGCCTGATCCAGGCCCCGATCCAGCCACGGGCCGCGTGTTTGACCCAAGTGCCACAAGTGGACAGAACAACAAGACTTTGTGGACGATGAGACCACCAAACATAACATGAAATGTAACAGAACAAAAAAATGAAAAGAAGAAGATAGGCCGGAACACCAGCTAGTCCTAAATAAACAAAAGATTAAAATAAGGGCATACAGGGAACATATTCTACTAACTATAGTAACTGAACAAAACCATTAAACTCATGTTATGTTGGAGCACTAACTGTACAAAAATATGAAAGTAGACAGTACAGAATAGGTCAGGACTTTGACTAGGTCTAATTTAACAAGACACTAAAGAATAATATTATATAATACTGAATTTACTAAATGACAAACATGGTGGCCAAAACAGTACAGAACATGACAAATGGAGTACCCTAATATTACTCTGTAGACTAAAAGTTGGGGGCCGCATTTTCTTCAAACACAACCTTGAGGTCATGTCATTTTTCCCCGTTCGTTTTAGTCGAAAGCCTGATCAACAACCACGGCGTAAACCGTAAACAAACTGGTAACAAACTCAACTCCAATTTCAAGTTTCTTTGAAGGTTTACCCGCCATAGCGCCGTCTGTTTGCCGAGCTTTTGTCCCCAGAGGGAAATTTTCCCCTTGGGGTACGGCACAAAAGCGTTCGGGTTTGAAACCTCCATCTGTGCTTATATAGGACGGGTCACGGTTTGTTTAGCGTGGACGTGGCACGCTTAAAAACATCTCCTCCCTCGACAAATTCGACGTTTACAATGAAAACCATAACAGGAACAAGGGTAGGTTGGATTTAACTTACAGCAGTATAAAATTTCCATTTTTTTTACTATACCGGGTACGTCGTCCATTAGTTTCAACCTTGATGTTGCTCACCAAAATGTGCAAAATAGTTTTTTGCGCCAAAAGTGAGCTCCGTTGCTGCACCGTTTGTGTTTAAGAGCTGTGCTCATAATGATCTTAAAAAATGTACATACTGTACATGTACACTCTTTCTTTTTTGTAAATGCAGTATACTACATATATTCATTTTTTTTTATTAAACTCCCTTTGTAAATTTGAACTACCTTTGTTGTCATGGTTGCCATGGCACCCGATTAGCCGCGCAGGTGTGTGTCACGGTTGCCATGGTGCCCAATTGGCCCCGCCCGTGTGATGTCAGCTGCGGCTCGTTGAGAGATTCAGTGTCAGCCCCTCAAACGAACTTCTACCCCACAAGACATGGGTTCTGACTTGGTCCTGTTTTCTTGTGATGTCTCCAGTCCAGTATTGTTGCCGTTTATTGTTGTTTAATTTCGGGTTCCAGTTTAATTTCCGTCTGTTCTTGTCCTGTTTATTATTGTCTCCAGTTTTTGTTCCCGTCTAGTTTCTCCTGCCAATTTTCGATATCCTGATCCATTATCCATCCTGTCTGCCACTTCCTGTCCGGTTTCGACCCCATCTGTCCGATATAAACTCGGGCAATTGGAATCGGTCTCTGGCTTCCGGTCTTTCCACGCCAGACCGGCTACCTAACGTGCATGACTCCCCATTTCCCGTAATATAAAAGGCTTGTGTGAGAACGCGATTGGGTCCTGTTTCTGTTCTGGTTCTGACATTTGTAAACACTGTACAACCAGGTTGCATAGAAAATTCCATTGCCATTTTATGTTAATGACAAAAATGACAATCTTGAATCTTGAAAAGCACTTAGACTACATGTTGAGGGATACAACTGTTACATCCGTTATATGTAACGTTTTTAGAAAAAGAAATAAAACGAAAATAACCCAGAGAAATAGACCAACCCCACCTTTTTTTTTTTTTTTTTAGAAACAGAGTTTGTGTATCATTCGTCGTTGTATTACAAATCCCATAAACGTAAAATTATTCCGGGTGAGGGGGGAACAGATTCCTGTGTCACTCCATAGCGCGTGCAACACACATAGGTCTGTCTGTCTGTCCATCCATCTATATACTGTATATGTCACGGTTGCCATGGCGCCCAATTGGACCCGCCAGCTGCGGCTCATTGACAGATTGGCTTCCCCTTCTATTTAAGCTCAGTGCTCTCACTCAACCTTTGTCAGTCCGTCAACGAACCTCTGCCCCGCAAGACGTGGGTTTTGACTTTGTCCGGTTTTCCTGCCTGTCTTTCCTGTCCGTCATCGTTCCTTCTTTTTTTGTCCAGTTTATTATTGATCTCCAGTTTCGTTCCCGTCTAGTTTGTCCTGTTTAATTTCGATATCCTGTTTTGATATCAATCCTGTCTGTCACATCCTGTCCGGTATTGACCCCATCCGTCCGATATCTGCTCGGACAATTGGTATAGATCTCGTCGGCCTCTGGCTTTCTAACATTCCACGCCAGACTGCTGCCTAACGTGCATGACTGCCCCATTTTCCGTAAAATAAAAGGCTTGTGTGAGAATAGTCACGCATTTGGGTTCTCCTCTTGTTTCAGTTCATGACAGTATATCACACACACAGACGGTTCCTTCTTACTGGAAATTTAAATAATAAAGCGGTTAGAGAACGATTTAACTGCGAAAAGTGAAGGAATACTGCTTTTTGAAGCACGCCACCATGCTTAGCAAGATTTCCACAACAGTCTCTAGAGCAGCAGTTTCTGACCTTTTTAAACCGTCAAGCTACTTTTTGTTACTGATTAGCTCAAAGGGCACCCACTTTAATGTGCATTTCTAAAATAGCAACTTAGCTAAATGGCTTGCTAAATAGCTAAAAAGCTAGCTTGGTAGTTAGCTAGTAAATGTAAACAGGTAAAAAAAAACTAAAAGGGAGCTAGACAGCTATCCAAAATATTAAAAAGCCATGTCAAACACCAGATAGAAAACTTAAAAGAAGCTAGCTAGCTCTCTATTAAGGAGGCCAAAATTTAGCTTTATAACTAGCAATAAAGGTAAAATGTTAGCTAGATAGAATCAAAAATAGTTAAAGCTAGCTAGTCAGCCTTCTAAATAGCTACAAAGACGCTAGAACAGGGGTCGGGAACCTATGGCTCGCGAGCCATATATGGCTCTTTCTATGAGTATCTGAGGCTCAGAGACCAATTTGATTGCATGCAAAATTTCTCCATAATGTTCATTTAATGAGCTGTCTATCCTATCCAGGTACACGCAAAGTCAAATCAAAGTTTAATATGAGAGCAACACTTCGCAGTATATATAGGGCACGTTTTTCACTACAATTTACAGTCAAGGTGTCACACAAAAAAAGGGGGAAAAAAAACTCGTTTTGGCTGTACAACGCTAAAGAATCCTTTATTTAAAAGTTCACTATATAATGTGTGTTCAGTGTTCAGATACTTTATGATGAATCCACAGAACTGTAAATACGCCAAAACACCGGAAGAGAACTTAGTCATTTGATTGGGTGAGTGGGAGGGATGGGTGGAGCTATGCAAAAAGTACAAGCATTCCCTCCCATCTCTCGCCAAAGGTAAGCACATAAGGCTCCCTATTCTCAGAATGTTGTGACGTTTTTACAAAACAAATGCTTGCATCTGGTTTTGAAACCAATATGTATGAAAAAAAGGGTCAAAAGGAGTTTAACCGATCTTGAGTAATTGCAAGAAAGAGACAAGTTTAAAGTGGTCTGTTTGTTGAATTTGGGACAGGGGCTCTGGCATTATTCTCTTTTCATAATTTTTATCAAATCATCAAAAATAAATGTGCTGAAGACTAAGCTTTTGTCTGGGGCGCCAGTTTAGCAATTTAGTAAATTTGTCTCATAATATATGGTGTGGCTCTTTCCCAAAATAAAATTAATATTTTTTGCTTTTATGGCTCTTTGAGTCAAAAAGGTTCCCGACCCCTGCACTAGAAGCTAGAAAGCTAAAAAGCTAGCTAAAAAAAAACACACATTTTTGCTCATTTGTGTTATAAAAACCCATAATTGGGATTTAGTTCGTCATATTTCCTGTAAAATAAATGAATGAAAAGATCAAAAAATAAACTCTCATTTAATTCTCTTAATTAGTTGCTTGAAAATAACTATCAATACTTTTTTTTGGCTATGAACTGGAATTTATTTTTTTGAATTTCCAAAATAACAATTTATCATATTATTACTATGTTATTACAATGTTGTTACCAGGTTAATTATTAAAAAATGGGGTTAAAGATACCAATAAAAGCACATTTTACTAGATGGAGCCCAATTGGCCCCGCCCATGTGTGTCACGGTTGCCATGGTACCCAATTGGCCCCGCCCGTGTGGTGCCAGCTGCAACTAATTGAGGGATTGGCTTTCTGTCTATATAAAGCTCAGCGCTCTCTTGCTTCGGTTGTCAGCCCGTCAAACGAACTTCTGCCCCACAAGACGTGGGTTCTGACTCGATCCTGTTTTCCTGTCGATATCTTCAGTTCGGTATTGTTGTATGTTTATTTTTGTCCTGTTTGATTTCGGGTTCCAGTTTATTTTCCGTCTGTTTTCGTCCTGTTTGTTAGTTCCTTCAGTTTTTGTTCCCGTCTAGTTTTGTTGTAGAAAATAAACTTGCATTTGTAGAATAGATTTGCGTACATTTAGAAAGAAATGTAGAAAGACTTGCTTACAGTTGGGAGAAATGTTGTTTACATCTCGCGAAGGTCTAGGCGGACAAATTGGTATAAACAATCCTCCTCAAGGGAGGACAAGAGATAACGGCAAAGGGCAAGGTGACATAAACTGGCATAAACTTAAAAACACTTCCAAATAAGGACGGAACCCTGGGCATGTACGCCTTCAGGTGTGAAAAGGGACGGGGCCAAACCGGGTACACATGCTATGTTGAAAACTATAAAGACACACGCATATCTTTGATTCGCTGAGTCTCTTGTTGAAATTGTGTATCAATAAAAAGAACTCCCTCTTACGTCATTTTGATTCCTGCATTTCTTTGAACACGTATGAGACGATTCAACAAATTGGTCTTATCTTCAACAGTTTCTCCTGTTTAGTTTCGTTATCCTGATTCGTTATCGATCTCGTCGGTCTCTAGCTTTCCGTCTTCCACGCCAGACCGGCTTCCTAACGTGCATGACCCCCCATTTCCTGTCAAATAAAAGGCTTGTGTGAGAACGTCACGCGATTGGGTCCTGTATCTGTTCTAGTTCTGACGGACCCAGCACTGGTGAGCTACTTTCAGAACAGATCTGCGGGCACCTTAACAGTCCGTAGGAGGCAACCCTGGTGGCTGCAGGGCCCACATTGTGAATCCCTTATCTAGAGTATGTCGACAATTTCAACTCCGGCGCCCCCCGGCTGCGGGTATCGGCGTCATCCCTCATCTTCACTAAATCAGTCACGGTGTCGTCTCCACTTTTCTCGCATCCCTTGCACGTCTTTAAATGTGTCAGCGGCAAGCAACTCAAACTCCATCTCGAAAGCACTCTGCGTTCGCTTCTCCCTGGGGAATTGAACGTCTCAC
The DNA here is from genome assembly GCF_059441175.1 of Urocampus carinirostris. Taxonomy (NCBI): domain Eukaryota; kingdom Metazoa; phylum Chordata; class Actinopteri; order Syngnathiformes; family Syngnathidae; genus Urocampus; species Urocampus carinirostris. Next base: position 14,454,879 of record NC_142352.1, read on the forward strand.
CATACGCCACATGGCTACGTCTTTTTCTTCCTTTTGCGATAATCGAAAAAGAAGAAAATACGATGAAAACCAACCGTGCTGGCAGTTACCGTGACGACTCTCTCTTTTGGCTTCTTAAGGAAAATTACAGTCTGCTATTGAACTTCCACAAGTGTGAATAGGAAGAACATTCCATTCTGGAGACTTTCCGACGGTATTGCTGAGTTTCTCTTGAAGGCGTGCTTAATATTCAGGGTTGGGTAGGGTTACTTTAACTTGATTACTTTCAATTACTTTCGGATGACTCCAATACCAAATATGCTAATAAAAGACTAAAGAAAATAAATATGAATAAGATTATGACTCACAACACGTGGTAAGCTTTCTCTCCTGGCTTTGATCTCCGGCAAAACTAACATACAATGCGACAGAAACAAAATGAAAATAAATCCAAACAGCTTGCCAACATCATTTTTGCCGTTCCATGTATTCCAAGCCTGCACAAAATTTAGTCATTTTATTCATATTTAGTTTCTTTTGTTATTTATTAGCATATTTGGTATTGGAGTAATCCAAAAGTAATTGAAAGTAATCCAGTTAAAGTAACCAATGTTCCTCTAATTTTCCACGGGTCTGAGCGTTCACACAAAGTCGGTGAGCAACACTTGAAACAACTGTGAGCAACCATAATCCCAAATGTGGCAAGATAATTATTCATCAAACATGTCCAAAACTTGACATCAAGTTACATTTTGCTGAGTTTCCGGCAATGCAAAATTATTTTTCTCTTTTGAACGAATTGACTCATGTACTATTGCAAAGGTTGTACGGCCTACAAACGTCGTTTGTTCTTACAATTCTTTCACAAGATATCCATTTCTTTTTATTTCTTGATATATTTTGTCGCATAATATTAACATTTTTGGGGGCTTATTTAGTCAGTTGTAAGATACAGAACTGTACTTCATCACATTTTTTAGTGGAAGTACAATGTTGGTACTTTTTTCTTTTTGTTCTCTATTTGCTTTTTTTCCTACATTTCTTTCTTTACTTTTTTTCAGTTTTTTTTCTAAATTTTTCCTTCTTTTTTCTCTTCCTTTTGTTTCTTTTTTCTCAGCTTTTCACTACTTTTTAATTTTGGTATTTTTTTCTTTTTTGATCTATTCCCCCCTTCTTTTAAGTCATTTTGTGCATAATTTTACATAATATTTGGTCATGTTGGAATTAAAGAAGCAAAAACAACCTGAAGAGCCGTTTAGGGCCCGAAAGAGCCGGTTCCTTTTAGTGAGCCGAGCCGAAGAAGCCGGTTCTCAACTTCTTTCTACTTCGACTCGACTTCAAAATACCGCATTTAGGACACAACGTCAGGGAAACCCCTGTATTTTTACCTTCATGCACTGTAACTTTGACGTGAGTCGCTTCTTAATTAGTAATTTTGAGCCCTCATTTTTGTGCGCTGGCTAGATTTTTTCTGCGCTGAGAATGTGCGAGCAGTGCGCAATTGCGCACACGCGCAGCTTAGAGGGAACACTGAAAGAAACCTTACCCAACCCTGTTATATTCTAGAGGTAATGGTCCGGGAAGCTTGCGCCCTCTGGCTTCCGGAAATTTCTCTTGGCTTATATTGCCTTGACCTTTGCTTATACGCGTCAACAAATGAAAGTCTGCCAAGGATATTAGCATCACACGCTCACACTTTCTTTTTAGCTGAAGTTAGCACAAAAACAAACAACCCGTACACTCGTTTTTATTTTTTCATTATAGTTGAGACATTCTGTCGCATTGGTTTTAACTAGAATTTGGATCATCTGGCCCGGCGTACAATTATACTCGGCCCGTGAACTCATTTCATACAACTTCTAGCCAAAAGTATGGAATCATCAGTCTTGGACGAATAATCACTCCGAAATTTCCAAATCTGTAAACCTCCATGGCTCCATGCCCTTACAAAATGTTGTATTTTCCCTTACAAAATACAAAATAATCTTACACCATATTTTTTTTTTCAAACGTGTTTATTTATGTAGTTTATGTTATATTGTATATGAGTTTCGTTATATCATCTCATCTCATCTCATTAGCTGCACCGCTTATCCTCAGTAGGGTCGCGGTGGTGCTGGAGCCCATCCCAGCAATCATCGGGCAGTGGGCAGGGGACACCCTGAACTGGTTGCCAGCCAATCGCAGGGCACACGGGGACAGACAACTCGCTCGCTCATTCACACCTATGGACAATTTGGAACCGGCCAATCCACCTGAAATGCATGTCTTTGAAATGTGGGAGGAAACAGAAGTGCCCAGAGGAAACCCACGCAAGCACGGGGAGAACATACAAACTCCGCACAGGAAGTCCGGTAGCTGGATTTGAACCCACACAGGAGGTTCCCAAGACCTTAGAACTGTGCCGCACACGCGCTAACCACTGTGCCGCCGTGCTGCCCTCGTTATAACATATATATTGTTAATTAACATTTAGTTGTAACATGTGACTATTGTTATTATCATAATTATTGATATCTGACCTATGGAACATGTGTATCCTTGAGATTGTGTTGTATTTAGACACAAAAGGGGAGCTATCTATAGAATGTTATTAATAGGGAATATAAGGGGGCGGCAGTACCTCAGGAGGTAGAGCGCTCGTCTTCGGATCAAGGGATTCCAGTTCGAATCCCGGCTCGTCCTTGTTACATGTCGAAGTGTCCTTGGGTAAGACACTGAACCCTTAATACCCCCAATAAGCAGGTTAGCAGCCTTACATGGCTGCAAGACCGCTATTGGGAAATGTGGAGCACATTGTAAAGTGCTTTGGGAAGGCTTTGACTTGAAAAGTGCTATATAAATGCAGATCATTTCATTTCATTTCAATATGAAGTGGTAGGGAAAATAAGCGTCTTCTTTTTACTACCCCTTTTCGAACATGTTATGTTAACATTATTTTGTTATTGAGTCATTTTTTTGGTCCTGTTTTTATTTTATAATGTTCGAATTAAAGTTTTCATTTATTCATTCATTCAGAGCTACTGTTGGTCGAACTCACACCATCAACACAAAAAACAGCAACAAAAGTAACAGACATTACACTGCCTTTGTCTTTATAAACCCCCTAACCCCAAGGGGGTGAACAAAAAGACCTCGGTACCGCCTCGGTATTCGCCTCGGTCTCTGGGGTCGGCCCTGGGCTTGGTCAAGTCCATCTCAAGGCGAGGAAACTCTACCTGGTCTTCTGTGATCAATGCAGAGTCATAAATGGCGCTTCCCCAGCAGACTTGTTACTTCCATACCTGTCGCGCTCCAGGGCTCCATGCCAAACTGTCGTATTATCACTTACAAAATACAAAATAATCTTACACCATATTTTTTTTTCAAACGTGTTTATTTATGTAGTTTAACATGTTATACTGTGCATGTGTTTCGTTATAGCATATATATTGTTAATTAACATTTTGTTGTGAGATGCTGAGTTGCTCGACATGAATGAGGTTTATTATAAAAAAAGTAAAAAAATGAAGTAGCTTGGACGTTCACTGTAGAAGGAAAAAATACATGCAACTATAATTAAGTAGAATAATACATTTTCTTATTCAAATTAGTAATTCATTTTCTGCATTCAATTACTGTTGGTAATACACTAATTAAAGGGATAACCACAAATTCAGCCTGTGGTTTCAGTCTGTTCAGTAAGACCTGGGATTGTACTGTATATAAAGTAAATAAATGAATCGTGATCCGATCAAATTGTGTCCTCTGTTCTCATGATATGAGATGCAACGATAGCAACATCTGCCGATGGCGATTCCCCATGGTTTTCCCCTTCTGTTTGCTTCTCACCCACTCAAAGTTGGTGCCGAGTCCAGATGGAATCGGTCACGGGGGAGCAATCCTTCCAAAGAATTCAAGATGGAACCCTGCGACTCTCTTGTATGATTCAAAGACGAACATCATGCGAGGAACTCAATCGCGAACTCCAGTAATTGGAATCTGAGGCAAAACAAGTGATGCTGGTACGAGGATGTTTCTGCCGATTGGGTGTTAACTCAACACAAGTATCAGGTTATGGATTGTATTTTGGTACGTTACGCTTTGTTTTGTTTAGTTACCCCAAAAAAAATTCTATTTCTGAACACGATCGTATGTAATCATTTTAGCTAATGTTAGATTTTGAATATTAAAATGTATTGTTCAAATTAGCTATCTGACTCCATTAACCAAAGACAACCGACATTCTCTTAACAATGCGGGCTCGTTTCTTGATGGGAAAATATGGACACAGGGGCAGATTTAATTTCTTAAACAATTTAACTAAGTGAACTCCATCGAATATATGGCCGAATTAGTGTCGCTCGGGTCTCCGTCAAGCCTCCTCTCCCGATCTTCTGCTTTCCTCTCGACCTACGTCTCTTCCGCAAGCTGGTGTGCCGGCTCCTCCCATGGGCGTGCCAATGAAAGCCCCTACGTGGGGTCCACCCCTTCGCCTCGATGTCTGGAGAAACACAAAACAGCACCTAGCGTTTATCAAAACAATACCTGACGTCCTTCGTCAGAGTTCTGTTATCAAAATTCCCCAGCCAAAACATTCCGTAATTGGAACGGCGTGACCTGAATCCCACTCAGTGAAAATCTTCATCGTACTCTTCATTGTATCCTCCTTGTTTTATAACCTTATCTTCTCTGTTCCTTTATCTTCTTGGGTTTTTACCTCAGTGTGAATGTGTGAACTGGAGTGTCATGCCTAATTTCGTTGTCACAATATGTTAACCCATTTTGTAACAATGACAATAAAGGTATATTCTATTCTATTCTATTCTACTCGATAAATGTAACTTGTATTTAATCGTATAAAATCCTTTATAGTAAAATGTGTAAAATCCTTCACCATTGAACCTGACATTGTAGGTTGACAGAGTATTGTGTAGGACTTAATCACAATGTGATCTTCGAAAATAGAAAGATCTTTAGATTATGTATTCTGGAAAAAAAGACCACTAGATGGCCTTTTCCAATCTGGAAGTTTGACCTGGATTTTGTACATAATTTCACTAACACAGCCGTTAGCTGCATCTCCGCATAGATCCATGGATTCCCAATACAATCAACAATCATTCTTGTTCTTTGTGGCACTTGTTATAACACGATATAGTTGCATCTAGTGGTCAAATATTACTCACTCTCCCTTTAAGATCCAAAATGTCTTACCTCTGTAGCGTTTTCGTCAATATAATTTAAATCCACATGTCATATATTCACATTGTTATTTACATATTCTTTCTTTTATTTTCTTACCATTATTTAAGATAAGGTAAAATAAGATAATCCTTCATTCGTCCCACAATGGGGACATTTATTTTATTACAGCAGTAAGACAAGAATAATGAATAACAGCTAAGAATATCAACAGTGTAAACAAGTATATAAGAATATTTTTAATAGCGGGTGTGCAAAATAGTTAGGGAAAAGACCTGCGACCCACTGAAAACTGGTCGGCGGCCCCCTTTTGGGTCCCAATTCACTTTTGTGCTGTCCCTTCTCAAGGTTTCTTCATTTTCCTCATGTTGAGGTTTTTGAGTTTTTCCCTGCCCTCATGTAGGTTTTAGATCTGGGGATGTGTCAAGGTTGCCATGGTGCCCAATTGGCCCCGCCCGTGTAGTGCCGGGTGCGGCTCGTTGAGAGATTGCATTTCTATTTCAAGCTCAGTGCTCTCACACTTTCTTTGTCGGCCCGTCAACGAACGAAGACGTGGGTTTTGACTCGGTCAAGTCAAGTCAAGTCAAGTCCTGTTCCTGTTGGTATTTTCTGTCCGGTATTGTTCCCGTCTAGTTTGTCCTGTTTATTTTCGATATCCTGATACATTATCTATCCTGTCTGTCCCATCCTGTCCGGTATCCACCCCATCCGCCCGATATCAACTCGGGCAATTGGAATTGATCTTGTGGGTCTCTGGCTTCCAGTCTTTCCACGCCAGACCGCTGCCTAACATGCATGACTCCCCATTTCTCGTAAAATAAAAGGCTTGTGTGAGAACGACACGCGTTTGGGTTCTGATCCTGTTCTGGTTCATTACAGGATGGTGTAATAATAGTCTGTAGTTTGCAATAATTTGTGGTCTGTGCAGCCCTTTGAGATTCCTTGTCATTAAGGGCGTCACAAATTAACATGACTTGACTTTACACATTCCACGAGACAGTAGGCATGATTTTGAATTTGTTCAGTCCAGCCCCCAACTTGTGGCTTAATTTCTTATTTAGCCCTTCCATATGTTTGACTCTGACACTCCTGGTTTATTAAAAAATTAATTTATATTTCGTTTATTTACTTTGGACTCCAACAACTATACTAGAATCAGCCCAACATTTGTGTCATCTGCTTTCCCCCCTGGTAGGTCATGGACATCAAAGAGAAACTGAAGACGTCCAAGAGGTTCTGGTCCAAGCTTCCAGACCACATCTGCGCCGACAGCAAAATGAGCGAGTCTGACCAGGACCAGTGTTGGAACAGTCATGCCAAGGCCAGGTCGGGATGTTGTAGACAATAGACAACATTTAACATAGATAGATAGATAGATAGATAGATAGAAAGAGAGGTATTGATAGATAGATAGATAGATACTAGAGATACTATAGATAGATAGATAGATAGATAGATAGATAGATAGATAGATAGATAGAACCATAGAAAGAGAGGTATTGATAGATAGATAGATACTAGAGATACTAGAGATACTAGAGATAGATAGATAGATAGATAGATAGATACTATAGATAGAAAGATAGATACTATAGATAGAAAGATAGATACTATAGATAGAAAGATAGATACTATGGACACTATAGATAGATAGATAGATACTATAGATAGAAAGATAGATACTATGGACACTATAGATAGATAGATAGATAGATAGATAGATAGATAGATAGATAGATAGATAGAACCATAGAAAGAGAGGTATTGATAGATAGATAGATGGATAGATAGATAGATAGATAGAAAGATAGAAAGATAGATACTATAGATAGAAAGATAGATACTATGGACACTATAGATAGATAGATAGATAAATAGATAGGTAGATAGAAAGATAGATAGGTAGATAGAAAGATAGATACTATAGATAGATCGATAGATACTATAGACACTATAGATAGATAGATAGATAGATAGATAGATAGATAGATAGATAGATAGATAGATAGATAGATAGAAAGATAGATACTATAGATAGAAAGATAGATACTATGGACACTATAGATAGATAGATAGATAGATAGATAGATAGATAGATAGATAGATAGATAGAACCATAGAAAGAGAGGTATTGATAGATAGATAGATGGATAGATAGATAGATAGATAGAAAGATAGAAAGATAGATACTATAGATAGAAAGATAGATACTATGGACACTATAGATAGATAGATAGATAAATAGATAGGTAGATAGAAAGATAGATAGGTAGATAGAAAGATAGATACTATAGATAGATCGATAGATACTATAGACACTATAGATAGATAGATAGATAGATAGATAGATAGATAGATAGATAGATAGATAGATAGATAGATAGAAAGATAGATACTATAGATAGAAAGATAGATACTATGGACACTATAGATAGATAGATAGATAGATGGATAGATAGATAGATAGATAGATAGATAGAAAGATAGATCGATAGATACTATAGACACTATAGATAGATAGATAGATAGATAGATAGATAAATAGATAGGTAGATAGAAAGATAGATACTATAGATAGATCGATAGATACTATAGACACTATAGATAGATAGATAGATAGATAGATAGATGGATACTTTATTCATCCCGTAAGGAAATTCACACTTTCAGCAGTATCCTTAAAAATAAAATAATAATAAAATAAAAAAATAGAATACAGAAATACCCAATATAACGTGCTGATATAGAGTATTTAAATAGTGCTACATAAAATACACACTGTAATAAAAATAGGGTAATATGCAAATGTGGGGGTGGGGTTTAATGTGGGCTTTTACTCCCCCGGGTGGAGTTAAAGAGCCTCTTGAATAATAGTAAAAGAACACTTTATTTGGTTTAATAGATGAGATATCATAAGTAAGGTTCCTGTACAATTTGACTAAAATCCCAATATAAGGTGTCCCCTAAATCAATTGAATACTGTTTTTGAACCATTTGGAAAATATGAACAGTTTTCTGTCTCTTTTGAAAAGGTAGGACTCTAAAGCATCTTAGTTGGAAAACAAGTGAGACAATAGCTTAAAACCTTACCTGGTACCTTGTCAAATTTGATCCTAATCTGGAAAACTAAATCATGTATTTTCCACATTTTTCTAATGGTAGGTTAAGGTGTTTCCAAAAGTTGCCATTTTGAGACGAGCAGGGAACAACAGTAAACTTTTGAAAATATGTAGTTTACTTTGCCCAATTTTTTAGACCTTTTGAAAGAGTTGTAAATGTTTGACTTCTTTTTCCGGAAGTCAACAAGTGTGCACATTTGCACGTATTAATGGTGCGTAAAAATTGATCACGGATTGCCTTGCACATGTTATTTTTTGAAAATAAATATTTGACTTAGTTGGATATTATGGATTGTCCTTCATGTAACAAAGCAATCTTCACGGACATTCATTTTTTCTCTTTCCTTTCTTCCTTTTTTAATGTTTCTTTTCTATATTTCTCTTTTTTCACTTTTTATTTTTCTTTCTTTCTCCTTTCATTTCTATTTTTTCTATTTCTTTCAGTCTTTTCTTTCTCTCTCTCTTTTCTTCTTCCCTTATTTCTTTCTTTCTTCCGGTCTTTCTTTCTCTTTTTCATCTCTCTTTTTGTCTTCCTTTCCCTTTTACACTCTCGTTCACTCCCTCTTTCTGTCTTTGTTTCGGTCTCATTCTTCAGTTTTTTCTCGTTTTATTCACTCTCGTTGTCATGAAAAGGAACAGGACTGTCTTGAAACGGGTCGGGAAGCAGGAAGTAGGAAATCATTTGCGTAGACGATCCGTCACTTTAATTGAGAAAGAAAAGTTGTCCAACACACAAACGGACCGAAAACAAAACAAAGCAGGCTCAAATGCCCAACAAGCAAAACAAGAATAAACAGGTATCAACAAGTTTTCAACAAGGGTAAACAACGATCTGGCCAAGGGCAGTTCCAAATGGCGCATTTAAGTACCCATAGGAGTAATGAAATGAAATGAAATGATCTGCATTTCTATAGCGCTTTTCAAGTCAATGACTTCTCAAAGCGCTTTACAATGTGCTCCACATTTCCCAATAACGGCCTTGCAGCCATGTAAGGCGCTAACCTGCTTATTGGGGGTATTAGGGGTTCAGTGTCTTACCCAAGGACACTTCGACATGTAACACGGACGAGCCGGGATTCGAAATGGGATCCCTTGATCCCAAGACGAGCGCTCTACCTCCTGAGCTACTGCCGCCCCTAATCAGGAAATGCAGGTCAGCCGGTGTGAAGGGGCGGGGCCAGCTGGGCGCCATGACAACCGTGCTGGACATGACACTTGTTCTTTGGTCTCTCTATCTTTTTCTTTATTTCTCTTTGTTTGGTACTCAAAGGAAGCGCACCCTTTTACGAGACGACCCTTTCTCCTGAAAGTCTCGTCATTAGTGCTTAGACGCCGCTAGCGCAAAGATCGGAATACTCGGAGGAGTCCCGACTTGGATGAACACAGAACCGGAGAATTTGAGCATTCGAACAGGCTGTCCCCTTTAAAGCCCGCTAATAACAAAATCACAGATGGCGCAATAAAAGTAGTTCATTCTCTGGCTGCCACTACCCAGCCCACTAATTCCGCCATTGCTTTGCGAGACATTAATAGTCGAGACACGAGCGCCTGACCCAATCAACCGGATTCATTTTGCTTTACGTGATTTCCAAAGAAACATGGCTTTTTACGTTCTTGTTAATGAGCGCTAAAAGAGGATTGGATGAAACTTGAGGTGCTTTATGTGAAGGAGGTTTTTGAGAAGCCGGAGTATGTTGAACCTAGAGAGGTCATTTGAGATTATCTTTCATTCTTTCTTTGTTCCATTGTCTTCTTTCTTTTTCCTAGCTCTTTCTATCGCCTACATCGTTTTTACTTTCTTTTTCTTGCTCTGTTTCTTTATTTTGTTTTCTTTTTCTTTTCCTACACTATCTTTACATTGCCTTCTGCCTTCTTTCTTTCTCCTCTTTTCATTCCTATTCTTTCTTGCTCTTTCACTTCCAAGTCAAGTCAAGTCAAGTCATTTTCAAGTCGGGAGCAAAAACTGGTGGGAGTCAGGGTTGAAAAAGCTTGCCTAGAGTACACTGAGGTTTGCAGACGGACTGACAACAGGTGCCAGAAAGGAGTGGGTTTAAAAAGGGACAGGGAGCCAATCAGAGTCCGAGGCAGTTGGTGCCAAATGGTCTGCACAGGTTATTGCACATACTATTATTTCAGACTATTATGACACCATCCCCTGATCTGGAACCAACATGAGGGCAAGGAAAAACTCAAAAACCTCAGGATGAGTCAAGTCATATTTATTTGTGACGCCCTTTATCACAAAAAGCCTCAAAGGGCTGCACAGAGCACAACAACAACAACAACCAAATAACTCGTAAAATATAACATCGGATGAAGAGAAATATGTTCAGCAAAATATGGAAAAATTAAATGTGTAACTTGGTTTACATAGAATTCAAATACCAAACATGATTATATCAATGATAATAATATTGTAATGTAAAGTTCATACTCAGGTAAAAAACTATTTGGAACTAGACAGCAAGCCAAACTAGTAAAAAAACGATACAATTTTAGCTCAATAGCATGCAAAAAAATGTAAAAAAGCTAGGTAGATAGCTTGCTAAATATCTTTCCGTCTCTTTTTCTCTTCCCTTATTGTTTTTCTTTCATTCTGTCCATTTCACGACCTCTCTTTATTTCTTTTTTTTCTTTCTCTCTACCTCTCTGTCCTACAGTTTTTCGTTTCCTGTATTCCTTTATCATTTGCCTTTTTCTTTGCTTAATTTATTTTTCTCCCTTTCTTTATTCATTTTCTCTCTTTCTATCCCTCTTTTCTCCAGTCTTTCCTATTCTTATTCTCGTGTCCCTCTCTCTTCTCTTTCTCTCTCTTTTTTACCTGTCTCTTCAATATTTATACTTCTCTTTCACTTTTCCCTCTCTTTCTGTTTTTTTCTCCTTTTTTAGTTTTTTTTTTATCTTTTTTTATCTTTCTCTCTATCTTTTTCTGTCTTTTTTTCTTTTTTCCTATTTCCTCCTAGCTTGTTATTTCTCTTTTTTTGCTCTGTTTTTCTATATATTTCTCTTTTTGTCCCTCTTTTTTCTTTTTTCCATTCTTTCCTTTTCTTATATTGTTTTTCTCTCTCTCTATTCTTCCTCTCTCTTTCTTTATCTGTTTCTTTCTCTTGTCCTGTCTTTCCCTCTTTTGTTATCCATGCTTCTCTTTCACTTTTCCCTCTCTTTGTTTTTTTTCTTCTATTTAATTATCTTTCTTTATTTGTTTATGTCTCTTTTTCACTCTTTATACTCTTTTTTTTCCATTTCCTCCTTTCTCTTTTTTGCTCTGCTTTTCTATTTTTTCCCTTTTTCTTTCCCTATCACTTTTTTCTCTCTTTATTTCTTTTAAGTCTGAAAGCCACGTTGGTTCAACAAATTGGGGCTCCATTCATACTGTTTTTTTAAAGAGCTGCCGAGCCAGGTAAAATGTCTTTAGAAACTCAGTGTTACCTAACTCAGGGTGACGCAACTCAGAAGTCAGATAACTCGTTGAAGCTGCTTTGTGAAGCAGCAATTGAATTGATATTTCTTTATTGTCATTGATATCAACGTGGCGAAACATTCCATGCAAGGAGAGTAGATGCGGCACTCCGGGGTAAACGTATAAAAAAATGCTTTAAATATAAAGATAAGATCAAAGACTGTCGGGAAAAACTAGGCAATAATATATTTTATTCTTGTTGTTTTTCCATGCAGATATTTCCCAGAGGTGGTGAAGGAAGGTCTAACCAACCAGGTGAACAACCCAGAAGTCCACTTGGACATCAGCAGGCCAGACACGTTCATCCGACAACAAATAATGGCGCTGCGGGTCATGACCAATAAGCTGAGAAACGCCTACAATGGAAATGATATCTACTTCCAAGACTCTAGTAAGTTTGGATTTTATTCTATATACAGTGATTACTCGCATATAAGCTCAATTTACAACTATAAAATAGCATTATGAAATCAGAAGGTCGGTTTTATATGTGCATAAAACAAAGTGAACACAAGGAGGCTGTGAAAGAGGCATCGGTTCTTGTGGCTCCGTCCCCATTGTTTTTGAGAGGGACCACGTCTCATTGTATTGGGATATAGTTCAATTGCCTTTTTAGGCCAAAATATTGGGTCTTAATAAAGTTAGTGACAAGAAAAATAGAAAACAGTGACAAAGATGACATTCGAGGTCTCCTTAAAAAGTCGAAGATAAAGAAGTTGCTCCGTTAAGTATGTGTTAACCATGCCCAACTGAGTTCAAAGAGCCTTTTTACCACGCCCTTCTGCATTTATCTTCTGTCAGAGCTGTACAGGACAGGCAAAACATTAGTAGGCCCGAAAGGAGGGTGGGGGGTGGAGAGTTATTTCATTTCTTATACTTTTTTGAATTCCAGGATGGAAATGGTGAAAGTAAGAAAATGACTTTTTCAAATCGTCAACTCAAAACCTATAAGAGATGAAAAAAATAGTGTATTCGAGGACGCATACAAAATGCATGCACTTGTACGTGCCATACAAGCAGCTTGACAAAGGCTGCAATAAATACTTCGCCCAGTAGACGGCGTCAGTAAGTGGAACATTACCCAATTCCTGACAGCACCTGAAAGGAACGTAAATGGTTAAAAATAGTTTTCTTTTCATTTTCATTATCAGTATATTTATCTTTATTATCCTAACGTTGCAAATATACATATGTGTGTATATATATATATATATATATATATATATATATATATATATATAGTGGGGCAGCACGGTGGCGCAGTGGTTAGCGCTTGTGCGGCACAGTTCATGTCATGGAAACCTGTCGTGGGTTCAAATCCAGCTCCAGACTTTCTGTGCGGAGTTTGTATGTTCTCCCCGTGCTTGCGTGGGTTCCTCCGGGCACTCCGGTTTCCTCCCACATTCCAAAGACATGCATTTCAGGTGAATTGGCCGGTCCAAATTGTCCCTAGGTGTGAATGAGCGAATGAGTTGTCTGTCCCTGTGTGCCCTGCGATTGGCTGGCAACCAGTTCAGGGTGTCCCCTGCCCACTGCCCGATGATTGCTGGGATGGGCTCCAGCCCCCCCGCGACCCTACTGAGGATAAGCGGTACGGCTAATGAGAGATGAGATATATATAGTGTCCCCTGCCCACTGCCCAATGATTGCTGGGATGGGCTCCAGCACCCCTGCGACCCTACTGAGGATAAGCGGTGCAGCTAATGAGATGAGATGAGATATATACATATATATATATATATATATATATATATATATATATATATATATATATATATATAATATTGTCATGATTACTGATGGAAAAGCACCTATGCCCGCCCATTTGGCACCAACTGCCTCGGACTCTGATTGGCTCCCTGTCCCTATTTAAACCCACTCCTTTCTGGCACCTGTTGTCAGTCCGTCTGCGAACCTCAGTGTACTCTAGGCAAGCTTTTTCGACCCTGACTCTCACCTGTTTTTGCTCCCGTCCGTTTCCCTGCTTCGCCTGTTTTTTGATCCTGACCTTGTCTACTCTCCTCTCCTGGCTTTTGACTCGTTTCCGATCCCGACCACGTTTTTGCTCTCCTGTCCTGGCGACTGACCCGTGTTTTCCATTCCCGACACCGCCATCGCTCGCCACGGAAGTCTCACTTCCACGTTCAGAGCGACCTGCTTCCCGCGTCCAGCGATCAACCGATCGTGGGTGCAACCCTTTCCTTTCTTCCAATAAAACAGAGAAACGTAACGCAAGTGGGTCCTGTCTCCGTTCTGGTCTTGACATATATATGGAGTATAAATATATATATATACACACTCCATATTTATATATACTGTACATGCTTTTGGTTTAGGAAATTGTTTAACAATAATCAGGAAGCCTTGCAGTACTTGTACTGCATATTCGGAATCAACGATTACAAAGTTAAAAAAAATCAATGTTGTTCAGGTACACAATTCATTCATTTTTCAGGTGCATATTTATTTTAGTATGTTTTTTTTTTGGTTATGAGTCATGTTAAGAAGTCCTTTATTATGCAAGTATATACGGTACTTTCTGCTCATTATATATTATTATATATAATTCTTACATTATTATCATTTATTAACACTTTCTGCAATCCTTTTTTAGAAGGAGACAAGAAGGGCATCATGAGGGTAACAAATAGCCGTCGCCATGGTGACGCAGCCCTCTAATGTTTGTGGAGTCTCTCTCGCCAAGCAAAGAGAATAAACAAAACAAATTGCTTGTTTTCCTTTTGATTTTTTTTACAGAAAAACAAAGTGTTGAATGATGTCTTGTTAGAAGCCTGTTTTTTGCTTCCTCGTTGAAATGGCGGACATTTTAAGGACGGGACGATTCAGGATCAGTCGTGAATGTCCCCCGAGTGCACAAAAGAAAAATGAAACGGTTCTCGGCTTGAGTTCTTTTTCTCTTTTGCCGATCTCGACAATAGTAGACAAGAGAAAATGAGCAGTTGGGGTTGTTGTTTGCAGCTGCCGTAATCTTTCGTATCCTTTCTTTTATGGCAAAATGTATGGAAGCAAAATGGAATATAATGATAAACATGCACATGTGACTAGTTGCGATTTAAAGTTTGGCTTTTTATATACTGTGAATTTAAACTTACGATTTTTCTTCTGAATACAAAAACAAAAAAAGGAAAAAGAAATGCTAATATGAATGCATGTTTCTATCCAAATCTGGAAAACAATACTTAAAATAATTATTTAAAAAAATACATATAATTGACCGTACATATAACAAAAATAATGGATTGAAAATTGATTCAAAAAGTTATTATAAACAAAAACAAATTAGAAAAATATATGAATGGAAAAAAAATAAAAAATAAAACTAATAATAATTGAAAAAAATGATTTCAAAAAACAATTCAACTGATAAGAAACTGAATGAACACAAATAAATCAATAAATGTAATAAAGCTACATGTATGAATACACGAATAAAACACTATGAAAATACAATTTAAGAAATGGAATAAAAACATTAAAATACAAAAACAAATTCATTAAAAAATTGGAAAATTAATTGAACAAACACAGCTCAAGAATTTGAAAGCTACAAATATGGAATTGGAGGAAAAAACTGAACATGATTTTCCGAAACAGTGAAAGGAAATACAGTTCAAAAACTAAATACTGTACACAAAAAAATGAGCTAAAATCCATGAATAAATCAATAATAATAAGGGCACAAATCGGGGTTTTTACACCTTTTTAATGACCAAATTCAAGCACTTTTTAAGGCCTTTCAAAGAGACAAATTTCCAATGTCTCCAGTACCAATAAATGAAAAAGTCTGGAGTGAATATCTGAATTATTATTATTCCATATTCAATTTAAAAATTGCATGTGCATTTATCAAGAAATATGATTTTTAGGTCTCAATAAATCGCGCATATATTTGTTTTTAAGACAAATATCTGCCCCTATAGGTGTTGGATAAACTTACATTTTCAGTTGCAGGAAGTTCTTCCCATTACAATTTACCACTGAGAAAAACTTAACCTTCATTTTTTGCATCTCCCATAAATGTCCATAATTGATATGTAATCCTTGCACTAGTTCAATGTCAGAACGAGAACAGGATCAGGACCCAATCGCGTGACGTTCTCACACCAGCCTTTTATTTTACGGGAAATGGGAAGTCATGCACGTTAGGCAACTGATCTGGCGTGGAAAGACGGAAAGCCAGAGACCAACAAGATCGATAACAAATCCGGATAACGAAAATAAACAGGACAAACTAGACGGGAACAAAAACTGGAGAAACTAACAAACAGGACCAAAATAGACGGAAACAAAACTGGAACCCGAAATTAAACAGGACAAAAAGAAACGGGAACAATACCAGACTGAAGCTATCAACAGGAAACCAGGACCGAGTCAGAACCCACGTGTTGTGGGGCAGAAGTTCGTTTGACGGGCTGACAAAAAAGCAAGAGAGCGCTGAGCTTAATATAGAAAAAAAGCCAATCTCTCAACGAGCCGCACCTAGCACCACATGGGCAGGGCCAATTGGGCACCATGGCAAGCGTGACACACATGTGTAACCGCGTTGTACGTGTCTCACCAAAGATCCACATTCACGCTGGACTGGATGATGAGGTTTTTATTATTACAGTTCTGCAAATGGATGAGTCACAACATTAGCTTTTTCTGCTGGGTCTGATCTCTTTGATCTCTTTGTAGTACTCTGGTAAAACTGACAACAAAGCATATCAAAGAGCTGTCTTTTCACTTTACAGAAAATACATTTTAGAATATCACAATACATTTATAAATCTTTGCATTTTTAACAAGATACTTTTAACAAGAGATCGTATAGTGGATTTTTAACGTTTACAATGAATTCAACATGTTTTTCTTTACTCTGAATTTTAACCAACATCATCCTTTTTTTAATGTATATGAAAAATAGGAATTAAAAACAATAATGAGTATAAAAATGGGTACAATTTACCTGCAAATGGATGAGTCACAACATTAGCTTTTTCTGCTGGGTCTGATCTCTTTGATCTCTACAAGGGGAATTAATATTTAGTAAAACAGAAACAAAACGAAAATAAACCTAAACAGCTTGACAATATCAATCACATTACTATGCATGGTGAGAGATTTGTCAGCTGGGGTTATAAAGTTTAAAATTAACTTATTTTGTGGAGCACCAAAAGATATGTCTTACCTTTGTAGTACTCTGGTAAAACTGAAAAACCCCGCCTCCTGGTCACATGTTAGAAGCCAAAACCAAACCCCACCCCATACCAGCAGATGGCACTGTTGGACTCAGCATTGCAGGACATTTACCAAAAACTATACACATATTTTAGCAGAAATTTAAATAAAATAAAAGTTATTATTACACCCGTTACATCATGGGCGTGGCTAATTGGGCGCCATGGCAACCATGACAGTTCACATTTCATAGTACCCTGTTTAGGTGTAGTATGCACCTGTCCTCTTGGGCACCACCCGTAGGGGTTGATAATGTTTCAAAGGAAAAAGCCGTACAAACTAATGTCGGCTGCTGTTAATCATGGGGGAAGAAGAAATGCAAAAGCAAAGCGAAGGCACTAGAGAGCAGTGTCGGTGTCATTTCTAATCAGAGAAACATGGCAACAATTTATAGCATTTACAAGTAGTTTTCAAGCCTGGTAAACTCAACATTAGCCTTAAAGGATAACAAGTACCCATACGAACTGTGCTAAAAAAAATTCTGCTTTTACGTTGTTTTATTTCATTTTTGAATATTTACATCCTCTCTCCTGAATTAGGCGAGGAAGGCAGCGCTTCGGGCAGCGGCAGCGGCTGTTCGGAGGGCTGCACGACGGAATCGAACCCGGTCAGATCGGAAGCGCCTGTGATGGGCGCAGACAGAAGCGACGTGCACACGGCGGCGGCGGGCCAAACGGAACCCAGGCGACCCTCGCCCCTGGTATTGATGACCACCCTGGTGGTATCTATAGGCGCCACGCACCCAAGATGGAGATAATATACTCCAGTACCAGTTTCTTAATAACTGCTACATATGTCCAAGCCACCAGAACTCAAGAAGCTCCTAAAACTCATCCCGAGGGTGAGACAGGTTTCAAGAAACTGAAGAAGCTTCCTTTTCACGTCTGGGGTAGACATGTGTTTTTTGTCAAATCGGTGAAGGTGACCACTCACCTCATCATTTTTTTGCCGGTTGTTTTTCCAGAATGTGTTTCTTCCCACTGGAGGACAACGTTGGGTTTGTACTATCAGAAGAACAAGAAAAAAAAATGCTAAATGTGTGCATGCAAGGAGATAAGGCTCGGATGTGCTTTGTTTATTTCAACGCTGCTTTTTGGATAAAGGTTATGGACCAGATCAGCAACCCCAAAGATCAAAGTTTTCCATTTGGGTCTATCGGTTTGGCTTCAGGTTCTTAAAATCTGCTCCAGCTGACGGTTGGTCTGAAAATATTGATATTAGATCGTGAAAGACAAACAAAATCCTTTATATATCTATCTATCGACCTTGGTCATATCCCTCAAGAGGGGTGACAGACAGCAAGACAAACACATACAATAAGAAAGAAAATAAAAAAGGGGAAAAAGTAGCAAAAAACACTCAAAAATGTTTTGACCATGACCAACCCAAATACCCAAACAAGTTAAGGACCTCAGCACCCAAGTTGGTCGTTCTTTAGTCCCTCCGGATGAAACAGGACACGAGAAAGCGGCCATGTCAACAGCAGGGCCCGACAACTTTCACTGGTTTACCCCTGCCGCATCATACAGGTGCCCTGCCCATCCCTTAGAACGCGTCCAAACATCTCACTATCCTTTTACAACACCTCTCCACTCATTCCTATTACCAACAAGAGTAATCATGATTTCCAAAAATGGAAAAATCATCCCTATTTTATTCTCTTCCTGCAGTCCCTGGTCCGGACTTATCTCTGTAACACCATCATTTGCTAACAGTTTGGCCGAAAATATCTGTTCCATTTGGGCAATATGTCGATGTTAGATCAGGAAGGACTTAAACAAGATTGCAAGCACCAAAATTTAGGATATAGCATACCTGTCAACCTCCAGGGCTCCATGCCCTTACAAAATGTCGTATTTTCCCTCACAAAATACAAAATAATCTTACACCATATTTTTTTTCAAAGGTGTTTATTTATGTAGTTTAACATGTTATATTGTACATGTGTTTCGTTATATCATATATATTGTTAATTAACATTTTGTTGTGAGATACAGAGTTGCTCGACATGAATGAGGTTTATTATAAAAAAAGTTCAAAAATGAAGTCGCTTGGACGTTCACTGTGGAAGGAAACAATACATGCAAATATCCCTTTACTGATTAAAGGGATAACCACAATCCTGTCTTTTTTCATTTTCTCCTTTTATACTTCCTTTTTTTCTTAACTTCTTTATACAACATCATAATTCGTAATATAATGCATCAAAGCAAGTGAGCCGTTTGAGAGCCGACTCTCTTTAATGAGTTGAGCCAAAAAAGCCGGTTCTCTAAAAAGAGACGGACTTCCTCTCACTACACAACTACCACGGAATGATTTTTGATGGGAAATCCCCAGGCGGCAGACGCACAGTAGCATCAAACCGCTCGCTTCGTTTGCAACGAAAAAAAACGATACCGAGATAGAGGCTACCGCGGCGAACTCGTTTGACTCGATTTATTTCCCGTTTCGTGATAGTCGGTGTATACCGGTTGGTACCCATTATTGACAAATTTGCGTTTTTCCGTAAAGATTTTCTCGTACGTCGTACACGTCTTAAAATGCATAATAAACATACTTTGTACGGCAAAAACGTACAGGTTGACAGGTATGTAAACCCAGGGGGCGCCAAATTACTAAATTTTGTGCAGGCTTGGGGAGTAACGGAACACATGGAACGGCAAAAATGATGTTAGCAAGCTGTTTGGATTTATTTTCATTTTGTTTCTGTTGCATTTTATGTTAGTTTTGCCGGAGATCAAAGAGATCAAAGCCAGGAGAGAAAGCTTACCACGTGTTGTGAGTCATCATTGTATTCATAATTAGTTTATTCTGTCTTTTATTAGCATATTTGGTATTGGAGTAATCCAAAAGTAATTGAAAGTAATCCAGTTAAAGCAGGGGTCGGGAACCTTTTTGACTCAAAGAGCCATAAAAGCAAAAAATATTAATTTTATTTTGGGAAAGAGCCACACCATATATTATGAGACAAATTTACAAAATTGCTAAACCCGCACCCCAGACAAAAGCTTAGCCTTCAGCACATTTATTTTTGATGATTTGATAAAAAATATGAAAAGAGAATAATGCCAGAGCCCCTGTCCCAAAATCAACAAACATACCACTTTAAACTTATCTCTTTCTTGCAATTACTCAAGATCGGTTTAACTCCTTTTGACCCTTTTTTTCCTACATATTGGTTTCAAAACCAGATGCAAGCAGTTATTGTGTAAAAACGTCACAACATTCTGCAAATAGGGAGCCTGATGAGCTCACTTTTGGCGCAGATGGCGTAGGGCGAGAGATGGGAGGGAGTGCTTGCGCTTTTTGCATGGCTCCACCCATCCCTCCCACTCACCCAATCAAAAGACTAAGTTCTCTTCCGGTGTTTTGGCGTATTTAAAGTGTGTTCTGTGGATTCATCATAAGGTATCTGAACACTGAACACAGATTATATAGTGAACTTTTATATAAAGGATTCTTTAGCGTTGTACAGCCAAAACGAGTTTTTTCCCCCCCTTTTTTGTGTGACACCTTGACTGTAAATTGTAGTGAAAAACGGGCCCTATATATACTGCGAAGTAACATTTGATACATAGCTTTGGATTGGATTTGCGTGTACCTGAATACGATGAAGAACTCAAATTTCGAACAAGAAGGAGAAATTTTGCATGCAATCAAATTTGTCTCTGAGCCATAGATATTCATAGAAAGAGCCATATATGGTTCCCGACCCCTGAGTTAAAGTAACCCTACCCAACCCTGGCCATATCTTACCACTACTCTCAAGTGTTATTTTAAGTCCACATTAGGTCTTGTTCACGCCAGCTCTATGACTTATTTGGTAATTGATTTTGGACACTGTTTACTAATGAGACAAATGAGTGACGCTTAAACAATTCACACATGGTCAAGGAAGCTTATAAGACAATAAGGAAGGGAAGGGACAAAACACAGGTAGACGAGACAATTCTAACTAAAAATATTTCCTACATTTTTTGAGGTTGAGTTGGGCTTTCAGTTCATGTTTGTCGTTGTTTCTCATTGACCTATCGTTTGTTCGTCTCCAGCATCCTTAACCTTTGTGTTGTCCAAGTGTCTCGTTTGTCCTGTTTGCTTGTATTTAGTTCGTGTTTTATTTCAATTTTTTTTTACCTTGTGTCTGACTCCATGTCGAATCGATGCAAAGTTTTGTCAAGTTCACAACTGGTCTTGTTCACACCATATCTGGTACTTAATTCTGAACACTGTAGACAAACTAGACAAACGAGAGACCCCTGGACAATCCCTACTAAGATAAGCGAGTTGATAGGCCAACCAGGAAGGGGAGGGACAAAACACATGAAGACTTAACAAGACAGGCAATGAACCCAATCCGGGATTTTGTTTCTTTGGTTCGGTTTTCCAGTTAAGTCGGCTTTTAAATTCATTCCTGTCTCGTAAAGTTGGTTCCTGTCCACATATTTTTTGGTCAGAGCGTCTTGTTTGTCTTGATCGTGTGTATTGAGTTCCTGGTTTTCTTTCAGGTCTGGTTTATTTTTGTGTCATGTCCAGTTGTCTTGTCACCTCCAATGTTGAATCACTGCTAACAGATTTGTCCACATCTGGTATCTTTCACTACATGTGTTTTCTTTTGGTATCTGATTATGGGTCACTGTAGTTATCAACAAGACAAACACAAGACAACTGGCCGATCACCAAGGACAAGAGGGTTGATAGTCTAATCAGAAAAGAGAGGAACAAAATGGGTAGCAAAGACCTAACGAGACAGACAATAAACTAGCCTTTCAAAACGTATTTAATGTTTTTTGTTTCTTTGATGAGGTTTTCTGGGTTCAGTTGGGATTTCAGTTCATTCATGTATGTAAAGTTGGTTCTCGTCCACCTATGATTTCTTCCTTTTGGATTGTCCAAATGTCTCGTTTGTCTCGTAAGTGTATATTGAGTTACTGCTTTTCTTTCACGTCTTGTCAGATCCTTCTTGTTTCATGTGTAGTTGTCTTGTCACCTTCCACATTGCTTCGCTGCCAAGAGTATTGTAGCGTCCACGTCTTGTATTGTGGACACCAGGTCTTGTGTCTTCCTTTAGTACATTTTGTTTTACTTGGACACGGTACTAACGAGACAGACAACTAGACAATCCTCACACAAGTTCGTAAGAACCAACAGGCCAACCACAAATGGGTGGGACAAAACTCAGGTAGATGAGATTAAACGAGACGGACAATGAACTTGCTTGTCACAATATATTTAGGTTTTTTGTCTCTTTCGTCAGGTTTTCTGGGTTTGTTTGGGTTTTTGACGCATCTATGTCTCATAAAGTTGGTCCTCGTCCACCAAGGTTTTGTTTCTCCCAGATTGTCCAAATGTCTTTGTCTCGTAAGTGTATATTGAGTTACTGCTTTTCTGTCACTCCTTGTCGGATCCTTCTTGTTCGACGTCTAATGGTCTTGTCACCTTCAATGTAATATTGTCGAAACCACATCTGGTTTTGAACCAACCAGGTCTTGTGTCTTCCTTTAGTACATTTTTGCACGATTTTGACTCTTGACTACGAGACAAACTAAAGACCCCTGGATAATCCACACACAAGTTTGATAGAGCCAATAGGCCAACTACAACGGGGAGGGACAAAACTCAGATTGATGAGGTTAAACGAGACAGGCAATAAACCAGCTTACCAAAATAAATTTATGTTTTTTGTTTTCTGGGTTTATTGGACTTTTCCATGCCTTTATGTCTCATAAAGTTGGTCCTCGTCCACCTAGGTTTTGTTCCTTCTGGATTGTCCTTTGTCTCCTTTGCTTTCGTAAGTGTGTATTTTTTTTCTGTCATGTCATTGTCACGTTACGTCCAATTGTCTTGTCACCTTCCATGTGTGATTGCTGCCTTTGGTTTTGTCCAGTCAACGTCTGGTCTCTGTTCATGCCTGGTCTTGTGTCGTCCTTTATTACAATTCTTGCATGATTTGGACTCTGTACTACGAGACAAACGAAAGACACCTGGACAATCCACACACAAGTTTGATAGACCTAATAGGCCAACCACAATGGAGGGAGGGACAAAACTCAGATTGATGAAGTCAAACGAGACAGGCAATAAACCAGCTTATTAAAATACATTTATGTTTTTTTTTCCTGGGTTTTTTTGGCTTTTCTATGCCTTTATGTCTCGTAAAGTTGGTCCTCGTCCACCTAGGTTTTGTTCCTTTGGATTGTCCTTTGTCTCCTTTGCTCTCGTAAGTGTGTATTTTTTTTTCTGTCATGTCATTGTCGTGTTACGTCCAATCGTCTTGTCACTTTTCGTGTGTGATCGCTGCCTAGGGTTTGGTCCAGTCAACGTCTGGTCCCGTTCGCACCAGGTCTTGTGTCATATTTTCTTTGATTTCCAGGGCATTCTGTTTATTAACTAGACTTGGACAATCGGGACAAGGTCGAGAGAGTTGAAATATAACTAAACAAGTCAGACTAAACCCAGAAAACAGATACGAAAAATGATAACACAAATAAAAAAATCAGAGGCAATTTTATCCCATATATGAATTCTGGTAACCTTTAGCAAGTAGCCCATATTTACTTTTTTCATCAGGCCACGGCTTTAGAAAATAAGTCAGCGACACGGTCTGTGCACAAATCCACAAAGCCGTCCTTTGAAGCTAAGCTGTGTCGAGGTTAGAGCGACGTGCTGCCAATCAAAGCACGAAGGTCACTCAACCGTCCTCTGTCCATCTCGTACGTAATTTGACCTCAACGTGATAAAAAAGCTTATTCTTGATTCAACCAGGCATATCATTTATATGACCTTCGGTGACAAAACCCACATTTGGGACATGTTGCTGCAGGGATACCACCGGAAAAACTGAAAACAGAGTCTCTTAGAAAGTCCTTAAAAAAAACTAAATGTCCTCTTAAATCAGCAAATATTTGAACGCTAATCCACTGAGACAACATTTTGGCTAATTAAAAAGTTGGTTCTTTTGACCATGTGGCAGGAAAAGAAACGAAAGGAAAAACAGAACGAGAAGAAAATGAGTTCTGTCATCTCGATCTGTTCAGAAAGTGGACTGGCAGGAGGTGAGCAGCCGATTCTCAGCGTGCTCACCATGGGGCAATTGAATCAAGGACAAGACAACAGCGAGACAAACGCAAATAGATGAGAAGAAAGTTGCTTGGTGGAGGACATGGAGCTCAAACTGTTAGCAAATGAGTCTTGATCAGCAAGTACGCTGAAAAAATATATTTTTTACCGGCAGAAAATAAACGGAAAAAGCATTAAGGTTGTGGGTTCACGGAATGCTTCGAACAAAACGCTTTATTACGGTCTTTTCCATGTCGCGTTTGATGCACTTTTCTGCAATTTCAGTTGCTATGTGAGATAATCTTGGAGCAAAGTGTTTAGGAACTGAAACTAAATGAACTTTGGAACTGAAGGAACTTCAGAGCTGAAGGATCTGAAAGAACTTCAGTACCTGAAGGGACTTTGAAACTGAAGGGACTTCAGGGACTTTGAGACTGAAGAAACTTCAGGGACTTTGGAACTAAAGATGTTGATGCAGTGGACATGCCTTACCATTTTTTTAAAGTAACTAAAAGGATTGCTCACTTGGCTTTTGTTACTGGAATTATAGAAAGTAATATTAAAGATTTTGTTTAAAAAAATGGGTTTTTGTCTTTTTCGGCAAATATTGAACAGGTAAAAAAACTGCATTGATGTTCGACTACATACCCCTTTCGTAAATGTTCGACATACTAAGCTTCTTCCTGCTTTTTCGACATACTATGCCCTTTCATGTTTTTTTGACATACTACATCTTTTCGTGTTTTTCAACATACTAACCCCTTTCGTGCATATTCAACATACTAAGCTCGATCGTGTTTTTTCAACATACTAACCCCTTTCATGTATATTTGACATACTAACAACTTTCGTGTACATTGGAAATACTAAACCCTTCGCTTTTTTTCAACATACTAGTTCCTTTTGTGTTTTTTTCCAAAATACTGCTTCCTTATGTGTTTTTTTTTAACATACAAACCACTTTCGTGTGTATTCGGCATACTAACCCCTTTCGTGTTTTCCAACGTGCAACTTCTTTCCGTGTTCTTTTCGACATACTAACCCCTTTCATGTTTTTTTCAACATAGTACTTCTTTTGGTGTTTTTTTTTTTCGACATACTAACCACTTTCGCGTTTTTTTCAAACAAACTTACCCCTTTTTCATGGTTTTTGTGCATATTAGTCATAATAACCTCTTTCGTGTTTATTTAGATACACTCACTCCTTTTGTGTTTTTTTCGACATAATACTTCTTTTCGTGTTTTTTTTTGACGTATTAACTACTTTCATGCATATTCGACTTCCTAACCACTTTCGTGTATATTTGATATACTAACCCCTTTCGTGCATATTCAACACACTAAGTAAGCTCTTTCGTGCTTTTTCAACATACTAACCCCTTTCATGTATATTTGACATACTAACAACTTTCGTGTACATTGGAAATATTAAACCCTCCGTTTTTGTCAACAGATTATTTCCTTTCATGTGTTTTTCAACATACTACTTCCTTTTGTGTTTTTTTCAACATACAAACCACTTTCGTGTATATTCGACATACTAACCCCTTTCGGGTTTTCCAAAATGCCACTCCCTTCCGTGTTCTTTTTGACATACTAACCCCTTTCGTGTTTTTTCAACATACTTCTTTTTGTGTTATTTTCGACATACCAACCCCATCCGTGTTTTCTTGAAATACCTACCCTTTTTTCCGACATACTAACCCTTATTGTTTTTTTTCCCACATACTAACGCTTTTCATGTTTTCGACATACAAACCCATTTCGCATATGTATAACGTAAAAACCTCTGCCATATTGCCAGCCAACAATGCTGTGGCACAAACCAAAGAAGACCCTATTAATGAAGAGACAGATATCCTTTGTGGAAAAGAGTTAAAACAATAGCATTCAAGTAGATGTGAAAAATGCCCCCCAAAAAATCTGACTCTCCACTTTTATTTTCGTTGACCCATCGTTTTTTCCCAGAAAGACTTTTCACTCTCCCAGGCCTGACTGACATTAAATATCAACACGATCTCTAACAGGCAGTGAGATAGGTTACCCCAGATGTGAAAACTGCCAAAAGTAGCTGACTACTTTCTTTTCTGACTGATTATTCAGAAAGACATTGCGCTTTCTCAGGCCAGAACAAGTTTGGGCAGGATCACAATCTTTTACAAGCACTCAGATCACTCGAGAGGTAAAGGACCCCCCTCCCCAAAAAGGGAAATGCCACCCAATGCCACCCAGTGTCTTAATGAGAGTGTTGCCCCTAATAGCGCACAGCCATTCTAGTTTCATCTGGATTAGAAGCAGAACCACCCCCCAAGTGGCGTTTTTGGACCCTTACGAGCTGCCACAAACAATGACATGGAAATTTGAGTCTGCTGAATGCGGTCCAGCTGTCGAAGTCGCAAAGCAGCGAGGGCGACGCACGAGGGACCTCCAGTGAAGCCGCCGGCAGATGCCGACGAAAATTCGAAAGCCTTCGTCTCATTTAACCACACTTGAAGTGAGAGGAGCTTCGCTGACTTGCTGCTACTTACACTTCAAGTGTTGGCGCTCTCCAAGGTCCTTATAGCTTTCTCCATGCACAATATTCAATCTGTTCCTAGGCTGAAACTTACGTATTGACAAAAAGCAAAGAAAGAATTGCTACCTCGTCGTGCTCAATAGGTCTACAAGGGCTTTTTTGTTTTTGTTTTTCGCACGAAATGCCATCAAAAAAGCTTTAAAACAAGAGGAAATTCAACCAGAAACAAATGGGAGGATATAAAGAAAGAGGAAAAGAGAGCAGGGACTGAGAGAAAGCTGGTGAAGGGGAGTGAGATAGGGAGGTAGAGAGGAAGAGAGAATCAGAGAGAAAGAGGTAAGGAGAAACAAACTGAGAAAGACACATGTAGACAAAAAGAGATAAGGCAAGAGGAAGAAAGAGTGAGAGAATAGGGACAGGTAAAATAGGAAGCAAAAAAGATAGAAAGAGACAGGGGGAAGGGAGAGAGAAAGAATGAGAGAGATTGAAGGAGAAGCAGAAAAAGAAAGAGGAAGTGATAGAGAGCGAGAACAATATAGAGAGAAAGCCAGAGACAGAAAAAGGGAGAAATAATGAGGGACGGAGATAAACCAGCACAATAAATGTAAAGAAAGGGAAAGAGAGAGTGAGGGACAGAGCTAAAAGAGAATGTGATACAGAAAGAAATGGTATAGAAAGACAAAAAAACAGAGTGAATGAAAGAGAGATAGAGCAAGAGAAAAATATAGAGATGGACAGAAGTTGAAAGAGAAGCATGGAGATAGAGAAAGAACAGAGATAAAAGGGAGTGTGAGAAAGAGAGAGAGGGGAAAGAGAGAAAGATAAGTGTAGGTGGGACAAAGAGTGCGAAAATGATGAAGGGAGACAGCCAGTCATATAGAGAAAAGGAAAAAGAGAACGATAGAGAGAAAGGGGAACTATAAACAGAAAGCTAAAAAGAGACAGTGAAGGAAAGAGAGAAAGAGGGAGAGAGAAAGAGAGATAAAGGAGCAATAAAAAGAATGAGACTCAAGGAGAGAATAAGGGCAAAGATACAAAATTGAGTGAAAGAGGGAAAGAGTAATAGAAAGAGAAAAACACAGAGAAAGAGAGTCAGATATAGAGAGAAGCAGAGAGAAGAGAGAGAGAATGAAAGACTGAGAGATAAAAAGCGATAAAAAGAGATAGAGACAGAGATAAAGAAACAACTAGAGAGAGCAAGACAAAAACGGGAGGGAAGTAAAGAGAAAGAGAGCGGAAAAAGGGCAAATAGAGCAAGGGAGCAAGATGGAGAAACACAGAGATATACTGTAAAGATATAGAAACAAAACCAGGGACAGATATACCGTACAGAGAGAGACAGAAAGAGAGAGCAAGAGAAAGAGACATAGACAGACAAGGGCAAATGTTCTTCCCTTGGAAAAATCAGTAGCAATTCAGGAAGAGTTGAAATCAAAACTTAATCTAAGCTTAAAAAACTGCAAGCGGCACGGTAGGTGAGTGGTTAGCAAGTCTGTGACACAGTTCTGTGGCCATGGGTTTAAATCCAGCAGCCAGCTTTCCTGTGCGGGGTTTGCATGTTCTCCCCATGCTTGCGGGGGTTTCATCCTACATTCCAAAAACATGCATGTCAGATTAATTATACAGTCTAATTATACAGTCCAAATTGTCCCTGGGTATATATGAGCGAGTGAGTATTCTTTCTCTTGCTGTCCCCTGCTCACTGCCCAAGGACAGCACCCACGCGACCTTATTGAGGATAAGCGGTGCAGATAATAGATGGATGGATAAAAAAAACTGCAGGAAGGACCAGATGGGGGTTGCAGGCCCCTGGGGCCCAATGATGTTGTGCCACCCTTCCTCAGAAGACTCGTCTTCTGACTTCTGAAGATCGCCGTCCGTCTCGTCGGGAATCTCCAAACGGACGCGGCAGAGTTTCCGTGACCTCCGATTTCAAACCCTGTCCCGTTTGGTCAAATTAGGCTGAGAACAAATGAGAGAAAAGCGTCCATTACGTTGGAGCAGCTCCTCCAACGTCTATATACTCATATTCTGATGACGGCATCGACGGGTACGGCGCTTGGCAACCGGAATTATTTATCAGACGTTGGCTTTTCTGTATGTACAATTCTTTATAGACTTTAATTATCGATGGAGTGGAGAAAAGGGGGCAAAATCCACATGCGACGGCGGAAGTTTTCGGCAGACAACGGCGATCATCACGCGGCTCTCACCGAAGATTCCGGGAAGAAATAATGAGGCTATTATTGTCGTGGGTGAATTCGGTCAGCTGCCATGGCGACAAAAGGATTCATTTGGCAAATATTTGTTCGTTTTGTGTTAGGCGTGGGCGGTATGGTGATGTTAGATCGTGAAGGACTCATAAAAACTACAAAAAGAAGAACGTGATGTCAAAAATTGAAATGAAATTACATTGTTTATTCTGTCCCAGGCCCAAATTTAGCTAATTTTTGCTCACGAAGCAGTTAGCTGCTTAAGCAAATAGCACCACTTTCTTTTTGTCACAGATATAATCCATTACAAAGGTGCTATCTTTTACCTGTTTTTTATCTCTAAAACCTAACCTCTAATCTCTAACACCCCCCTACTCTAATCTCTAACCCCATACACCTGCTAACCCAAATGATTTAACCCTAAACCTCTGACCATACATCCTAACTGCCCCACCCTAACCCCCAACGGTCAATCCTCTAACCCCTAATCAAAACCCCCCAACCACTAACCCCCTAAATCCTATACCCTAAAACCCCATCCGTAACCACAAGCCATATAATCATCCTAATAATGAACCCTAACCCCCTCGCCCAAAACCCTAACCATCTAACATCCTAAACCTAAACCGTAACCCTTATCCCCCAAACCCTAAATCTTCCAACCCTAACCTCAAAGTAGACCGCCAGCCCTAAATCCTTTTACTCACAACCCTAAACTTCTAACCCAAAATCTTAACCCCCTAAACTTCTAAACCCTAAACCTTCTAACCTTAATCCCCCAACCCCTAACCCTAAATCCTAATACCCTAACTCTGACCCCCTAAATCCTAAACCCAACCCACCCATCAATAAATCTTTAAATCCTTAACCCTAAACTCCCAAAACTAAACCATAACCTGAAACCATTACCCCCTAACTGTAAACCCTGACCTCCTAAACCCTCTAACCCTAGCCTCAACCAAAACCCACTAGCCCTAACCCCCAGCCCTAAACCCTTTTACCCATAACCCTAAACTTCCAACCAAAAAACTTAACCCCCTAAACTCCTTAACCCTAAACCTTCTAACATTAATCCCCCAACCCCTAACCCTAAATCCTAATACCCTAACTCTGACCCCCTAAATCCTAAACCCAACCCCCAGATCAATAAATCTTTAAACCCTCAACTCTAAACTTCCAACACTAGACCATAACCCGAAACCATAACCCCCTAACCGTAAACCCTGACCTCCCAAGCCCCCTAACCCTAACCTCCAGCTTTAAACCCTCTAACCCTGAATTCAACCACAACGAACTTAACCTAAACACTATAACTCTAACCCCCAACACTAAATCATTTAACCCTTGACACTAAACTTCTAGGGCAGCACGGCAGCGCAGTGGTTAGCGCATGTGCGGCACAGTTCATATCTTGGGAAACTCCCGCGTGGGTTCAAATCCAGCTCCAGACTTCCTGTGCGGAGTTTGTATGTTCTCCCCGTGCTTGCGTGGGTTTCCTCCGGGCACTCCGGTTTCCTCCCACATTCCAAAAACATGCATTTCAGGTTAATTGGTCGGTCCAAATTGCCCCTAGGTGTGACTGAGCGAGTGAGTTGTCTGTCCCCGTGTGCCCTGCGATTGGCTGGCAACCAGTTCAGGGTGTCCCCTGCCCACTGCCCAATGATTGCTGGGATGGGCTCCAGCACCCCCGCGACCCTACTGAGGATAAGCGGTGTAGCTAATGAGATGAGATGAGACTAAACTTCCAACCCTAACCGTAGACTCCTAAACACTCTAACCCTAACCTCCCAACCCATAACTCTAAATCCTATTCCCTTAACTCTTACCAACTAAATCCTAAACCCTCTAACACACATGCGTCAAAAGAAAAACGAACACAGTACAATGAGAGATGGATAATAAAAAAAAAAAAAAAAAAAAAAAAATGTAAGAGAAAATCCCGGCCAGTACCCGAACGTAATGATTGACACATTAGGCATGGTCCGAATCAGGCCCGCCGAGGATTTTGACCCGGCCCGCTAGACAACAAGCGCAAGAGAAAAATGAGCAGTAGTATAAATAGCAAAGCATCTGTAGTAGAATTTCTCTCTCTTTCTCTCTCTCAAATTTTACTCATTTTTTTCTTTCTCTTTCTTGCTTTCTTTTTCTCTTTCTTGATTTCTCTTTTTTCTCTATCCTCCTCTCTTTCTCTATTGTTTTCTTTCTCTGTCTTGCTCTCTTTGTTTTTCTCTTTCTCTCTCTCTAATTTTACTCATTTTTTCTTTCTCTTTCTTGCTTCCTTTTTTCCTTTCTTGCTTTCCCTTTTTTCTCTTTCCTTCTCACACTCTCTCTTTCCCTTGTTATCTTCTCTCTCTCTCTTTTATTTTTTTCTCTATTGTTTTCTTTCTTTGTATTGCTCTCTTTGTTTTTCTCTTTCTCTCTCTCGAACTTTCTCTTTCTTTCTCTTTCCTTCTCGCCCTCTCTCTTTCCTGCTTTTTCTCATTTTTTTCTATCTCTCTCTCTTTTGCACTTTCCTTCTTTTTTCTCACTTTGTCTCACTCTTCCTCACTCTCTTTCTAATGCTTACTCTTGTTCTCTCTTTTTCTTACTCTACCTTTTTCTCCTTTTTTGTTCTTTTGATCTTTCTCTTTCTCACTTTCTTTCTTTCTTTAATTTTCTTTGTCGGTCTCTTTTTACTCTATGTGTTTCTCTATCCTTTTTTCTCACTTTCTGTCTATCGCGGTATTTCTCTATTTCTCTCACCTTTTCTTCATGTCTCGGTCTCTCTCACCTTCTCTGTCTCTTACGCTGTCTCCCATGTTCTCTCTCTCTCTCTTTATCTTTCTCTCTTCTTTCCCCCTCTCATTTTCTTTTTCCTTATCTCTTTCTTTTTCTTAAACCTACTAGTCCGGCACCCATGAGATTTTTCTTTTAAGCATATAGCCCCCAGCTCAATTGAGTTTGACACGTATAACACGTATAACCAAGCCCAAACCCGAAATCTCTAAGCCCTAGTCCCAAACCATGACCTTCTAAACCCCCAATCCTAAACCCTAACCTCCTAACACTAAACCTTCTAACTCATATACCCCACCTAACCGTAGGCCGCGATCCATTATCCCCTGTCGACTATTCCTGCAAGCAGGGTTCAGTAGCGCGCTAGTTAAAAATGGCTTCTTTGTGAATATCAGACATGGCATAGGGGCTTTTTGCAGAGATCATGTTTATCACTGCTGGTTCCATTACCCGCGATTAAAGAGGGATAACAGATTGTGCCAGACAGACATTTTCGTTGCCCTTCAAATAAGTTGAGCGACGTTGAAAAGTAGGTATCGGGCACAAGTATCGCATTCGGTGGAGCGTTTTTAGATCCTCCGGTGACACGTTTCATTCAGGCACTCACTGTAATTGCTTTTTACATGACAAGGTAATAGTGCCGGGGCTTTGGAGACGTTCAAATTCCCTGGGAAATAGACAACTTTGAAATTAAAGCTCGCTTTTCAATTTGCCCTCCCAGGAGAGTCCGGCAATTAAACGGATTTAACCCGTGTCGTAAATATGTTACCGCTCGATTGGGTGCCGAGGTTTCGTATCGACCAGACATTTCAAATCTTGAATATGGGTTGGGAATGTAGATAGAGGTTGATTTATTCTAGTTGAAAATAAGTATTTGGTTAATAGTTCATCTGGATACTTTGTTATATAGCAAACCTCGAAGATATGGCCACCCCGCCTTACGACGATTTCACTTTACAGCGTGGAACAAGATGTTTTTCG
Organism: Urocampus carinirostris; assembly: GCF_059441175.1. Lineage (NCBI taxonomy): Eukaryota > Metazoa > Chordata > Actinopteri > Syngnathiformes > Syngnathidae > Urocampus > Urocampus carinirostris. Next base: position 14,487,402 of record NC_142352.1, read on the forward strand.
GCATAGCTGTGACCTCATCGAATTTTCTCTTAAAGGCAAAGCGTGTTCTACCCGCAGGTAGGCAAAAACATTGTCTGAAAAATGAAAAATACGATTGTATTCAAATATTTGGCAAAAAAAATGATCGTATGTGTGGACGGATACAGGAGACCTCTCGGATGCCACCGTACGACATTTTCAGTTCACAGTGGGGAATAAGATGTTTTTTTTGGCACATCTTTAAGGAATTTTCTAGACTATATGAGTTCAACAACAAATTCCAGGTCCAAGAAAGTAGGTAGCCTTCTGACCTTTCAATTGCTCCAGTGGAGTGCCTCAAGGTTCTGTGATGGGCCCACTTGTGTTAGTGAATGAGCTGCCGTAGCTTATTTCCCGAGTTATTTTTTTTCCAGATAATGTCAAAATTATAACTCCTAATAGCGACTTTGAAGACCTTCGAAGATGCATTCACCAAATGGTAAATGGTCTGCATTTATATGGTGCTTTTCAAATCACTGAAGACCTCCCAAAGCACTTTACAATATGCTTCACACTTACCCATTCACACACACACTCACACGGCAACAGCCATGCAAGGTGCCTACTTGCTTATCGGGGGCAAAAGGGGTTCAGTGTCTTGGCAAGGACACTTCGACATTCAAATAAACTAAATAATCTGCCGCTGTCAATTCAGCTCATTTGAAAACATATGAATCTTGAAAAACAAGTAACAAAATAAATAATACATAAAATTAGAAAAAATGTCTGTCACTGCCAATTAGGTAAAATATTTTTGTAGTATACTAGTTGGGTTGGATCCCTTAACCACCAGGGTTGTAGGGCACCATTTCCTGGAGTGTGTCTTGGGCAAGTACACCCTGGTGGCGCCCATCACTCTCCAGGCCAACAAATAGTATACAAGTAAACTGGATTATTATCAGTGCTGAAAAAGTATTAACAAATATAAGTATTATGAATTTTAAATCGGTATAGACCAAAAACTACAAAAAAACTGAAATACAAATTGTAACTTCGTGCATATTGTATGTTATGTCACTAAGATGCTGTTCTGTTATTGGTTGGTATTGGTTTTCACAGCATTAAAAAAAGGCCGATATGCTATCGGCTAAACTACCTCCCACAATGTCTTTCGGCCTTCTTCATTTAGTTCAGAAACTCTTGTTCTTTGTAAAGACCTAACGAGTTGGCGCTACAATACTGTATTTTTTTCATGTATTTACTTGCTATGGGTCCAACTTGCAATGATGCTAAAGGGGGAAGCAAAAACATGACAACGATGGAAACAAACCTTGCGATTATTAAGAAATACGAAAAAAGCGCGCGTATGGCTACCATCGCTAAGTTCCATGGCTACAAACTATCAACGGTCGGGACTATTATTAAATAGGATTCCGTACCCTGTGTTTGGTTATAAATATTAAAATGTATCGTTTACCAAACTGTTTGAATTGGTTATCTGACACCATTAAACAAACACAACCTACGTTCACCCAACAATGCGCGCTCGTTTCTTGATGGAAAAGACGAACAAGAAAAGCCGACATATTCACACGGGGGCAGATTGAATTTCATTAGCAATTTAACTAAATGAACTCCATCGAAAATGGCCGAATTAGTCGAATAAGTGTCGTTGGAGTCTCTGGCGAGCCTTTTCTCTCCAGTTCTCCAGCTTCTCCTCTTGGCCCACGTCTTTCTGCAAGATGGTGTGCAGGCTCCTCCCATGGACGTGCCAATAAAGCCCGACGTGACCCCCACCAGCTCGTCGCGACGTCCGGAAAACTCAAAACAGCGGAGAGCATTTCTCAAACAATGCCTGCTGTCCTCCGTCATCAGGGCTTTTCTGCGTCGTCGGATGTGCTGACTATCTTATCAGCCTCATGTCCCGTTCCCGCCATTCCTGTAAACAATATTTTCTACCAGGGTGCCCTGAACTTTCACTGCTCATTGAACTTCAGCCTACTACGGCGACTTTAATAATGTTCAAGGACTGTACTTCCCAAATCCATTCAACACGTGGACTCAGCAATTAGGGAAAAAACACTGGACCCTGTGTAAGGTAAGATCAAACATCTAGTTGGATCCGCCCATCTCTGTCTGTCCCTCACCCCCTCATACACCCCCCCCCCCTCCAGAGGAAAACAAAGCCTATACAACAAAGAGAGTTAAAACATCTTGTTCCTTTATCTATTTGTTTTCCTTATCCTCACTGTAAAATGTGGAACTGGAGTGCCACATCCAATTTTGTTGTCACAATATATCCCATGTTGTAACAATGACAATAAAGGTATAGTCTATTCTATTCTATTCTACTTGGTGAAAATCTTCATTGCACTCAATAAATGTAACTTGTATTCAATCGTATAAAATCCTTTATAGTCAAATTTCGATTCGCGATTCTCACTTTAGAACAAATTCAGGCCGTATCCAACGTTGCTCGGAGACTATACAGTGGAACCTCGGTTTTCGAACGTCTCTCAGTTCGAACAAATCGGAGTTCGACCAAAAATTTCGAGAAATTCTTGCTTCGCTGTTCGTCCCAAAAATCGGAGTTCGAACGCCGGTACGCTAGGGTGCGATGCTGAGCGGCGTACGGGTGTTTTAGCCCCTAATTATGCCTCCGAAGAAGGTCGGTGCAAGCAGGACAGGTGAAAAAAGAAAAGTTGTTCTTACTTTTCGTTCGAACTATTGCCCTTAAGAAAGACATAATAGCTAAATATGAAAGAGGTGTACGAATTTCCGATCTTGCTAGGGAATACCGCATGGCTAAATCTACTATAAGTACGATAGTAAAGAATAAGGAGGCTGTGAAATCGAGTGATGCGGCTAAGGAAGTTAGCGCTATAAGCAAGCAACTGCCTCAAGTTTTGGAAGAGGTTGAAAAACTTTTGATGATTTTTCTCTCCCCACCGTCCACCACAAAGGTAAGAAATCCTATTCATAATTCTTTTCTTTATCCTTTTTTTAAATTTTTACACGTTCATGTAATCTTTCGTACGGAAGATTACGATAACGCGAACGTACGATTAGCCTGGGTTAGCTTCATGTTTACGTTAAACATTCACGGTAAACATTCAGGGTGTTGGAACGGATTAAAACGATTTACATTACTTTTAATGGGAAAAACGATTTCGGTGATTGAACAAATCGGTTTTCGAACAGGGTTCTGGAACGGACTATGGTCGAGAACCGAGGTTCCGCTGTATTTTGTTTTATCTATGCAGCAAACATAAACCCCTTTTCCTACAACCTAAGGATTCCATTAAAGTGTTTACACAAAAGTAGAGCTTACTCCTCCGTAAGAGTCTAAATCTTCACGTAGCGGCTTAGCATATCACTCGGTAGCATCGCGTTGCTGGCAGTCCGTCATTGTATATGTGTAGCTCGCTATATCTCGAGCTGTCACATTCGGAAGGCTTCAAGTCATTTCTTATCGTGTCACTCTTGCATTTTTTCGGATTTGCTATCATTCCTCTTATCGTCCGACTCCGCCATTCTCCCTCCGGATTCGGGTCGAAGAGCGGAACAAACCCCGATAGCGGAGATCAAGAGAGAGATTAGCTTTCCTGATCTTTGGGAAGACAAAAAAAAAACGTTTTAGTGGAAAACCAGTCTTTAAAAGGGGGAGGAATGAGGCTTTACCCATTTTGACCTTCCACTCAATATCAGAAACAAGGGTAAATTGGAATGGAGGCCGGAGGGGGACGAATTTTTACCCTTTTTTTGACGGGCTACTTCATTTCAGGAACGTAAAAAAAATGGTCAGGGGGGAGGAACAAGGCCTTACCCCCTTTGACCTTCCACTCACTTTCAGAGACTTTGGGGGAGGAACAATGACTTACCCATCTGACTTGTGACACAACTTCAGGAACAAGAGCAAATGGTGATTGGGGAGGAATGACACCTTATCCCTTCAGACCTGCCACTCGACTTGGGAACAAGGAGAAACAGCAATCAAGGAGGAACGACGCCTTACTCCTTAAGACCTGCCATTAAACGATGGTTGAGGAATGATGCCTGACCCCCTTTTGACTTCAGAAACAGGGGAAAAAGCAATAGGGGAGGTATGATGCTTTACTCCTTTTGACCTGCAACGCGACTTTAAAACAGGGGAAAAAGCAATGGGGGAGGAACGAAGCCTTTACCCTTTTAACCTGCCACTCGACTTGGGAACAGGAAGATACATTGATGGAGGAGGAACGACACAGCAGTTGGGGAAGACTATGCCTTACCCCTTTTGAACTGCTACTCGAATTAAGGAACAAGGGGAAATTACATTTTGGGGATGAACGAAGCCTTACCCCTTTCGACCTGCAACTTGACTTTTGGACTGAAGACACGGCAATGGGGGAGGAATAAGGCTTCACCCCTTTTGATATGCCACTCAACTTTGGGAACTAGGTAAAACGGCTATGTAAGAGGAACGACGCCTTACCCTTTTGACCTGCCGCTTGACTTTATAACAGGGGGAATCACTACGGGGGAGGAATGACGCTTTACCACCTTTGAACTTCCACTCGACTTGGGGCTCAGGGTGAAACGGAAATGGGTGATGAACGACGCCTTACCCCTTTTCACCTGCCAATTGACTTGCAAACAGGAGACATGGCAACAGGGGAGGAATAAAGCCTTACCCTTTTTATATGCTTCTCTGGGATCGAGGGGATAAGGCAATGGGGGAGGAACGACGCCTTACTCTTTTTGACCTGTCAATTGACCTCGGGAACAAGAGGAAACGACAATATGGGGATGAACGAAGCCTTACCCCCTTTGACCTTCCACTCGACTTGGGGCTCAGGGTGAAACGGAAATGGGGGAGGAACGATGCCTTACCCCTGTTCACCTGCCAATTGACTTGCAAACAGGAGACATGGCAACAGGGGAGGAATAAAGCCTTACCCCTTTTGATATGCTTCTTTGGGATCTAGGGGGAGAAAGTCAATGGGGGAGAAACGACGCCTTACTTCTTTTGACCTGTCAATTGACTTCGGGAACAAGAGGAAACGACAATATGGGGATGAACGAAGCCTTACCCCCTTTGACCTTCCACTCGACTTGGGGTTTAGGGTGAAACGGAAATCCGGGAGGAACGACGCCTTACCCCTTTTGACCTGTCAACAGGAGACATGGCAACAGGGGAGGAATAAAGCCTTACCCTTTTTATATGCTTCTCTGGGGTCGAGGGGAAAAGGCAATGGGGGAGGAACAACGCCTTACTCCTTTTGACCTGTCAATTGACTTTGGGAACAAGAGGAAACGACAATATGGGGATGAACGAAGCCTTACTCGACTTCAGCAACCATGGGGGAGCAACGACACCTTACCCCTTTTCACCTCCGCCATCAGGAACAAGTGGAAACTGTGATGGGGAGGAATGAAGCCTTACCCTTTATGCCCTGTTTTAGAAACGAGGGGAATCAGCGACGGGGGAGGAAGGACGCCTCAGAGCTTTTGACTTGCCACTCGATGTGGGAAGGAGGGCGAACCAAAACGGGGTTGAGCTTTTGTGTAGCATTTCCTTTTTATGGCAGGTAGAAAAGGATCTCTGGCTTTTCAACAAAGTGAAAGTGAAAGAAGCTCAGAGTAGCTGACAAAAGTTCAACATTTGCAGCGTTTTCTTCAATATGGCCACTCGCTGATGATACACGAGGGAGGAAGAAGAAAAAAATCTCTCGAAATTGCAAATCGAAGAGCGAAAAGCCAGCAAAGAAAGACAATTTTTTTTCTCGTTTTCATTTTTTTCTTTTTAATAAGGTACGCTGGAAATCTTTCAGTCTGTTTTCTTGAACTTTCATCTGTCTTTCCCTCTCTCTCTGTTTTCTTTCCATTTTCCTCACCCCTCTCTAGCGCTCTGTTTCTGTCTTTTTCTCTATTTCTCTCTCTTTCTCTCTCTTTCCCTCTCTTTCCCTTTCTTTCCCTCTCTTTCCCTCTCTTTCCCTCTTTTTTCCTCTTTCACTCTCTTTCCCTCTCTCTCTCATTTTTTCCTCTTTTGCTCTTCTATTTTCCCCCCTCTCGCCTCCTTCTCTCTCTGACTTTCTCTCTTTATTTTTCCTTTCTTTTCTTCTTTATTCTCTCTCTTCCTCCTTTTCTCTCCCTCTCACTCTGTCTCTTTCATTTTCTCTACATCTTGTTTCGCTTTCTCTCATGCTCTCTTTATCTTTGTATCTCTCTCACTTTCTCTATTTTGCTCCTGTTCTTTCTTTTTCCTTCTCTTTTCCACGCTTCCTCTTCCTCTATTTCTCTCTCTTTCTCTCTCTCTTTCTCTTGCTCTTTCTCCATCTATCTACAGTATCTATCTCCTTAGTCAAGAACAAATTCACATTCACTAAACATTCAATCCCCTTCGCTCTTCCCATCCTGACACAGAATATCAAGCCCACAGCACAACAAGATGTGAGTTGGTGGGTCATGCAACCCTTCATCGGCAGAGAGGCCCGGCACCATACACTGGTTTACCCCCTCTGCATCATAAGTACCGATATCATTTATTCTTAACTATCTTTCGCCATTCACATCTATTCCAAGCACACTCTTGCATCCATTAACCGACCTCACATCCAAAGTATGTTTAACCCCATCCATCCATCCATATTTGGGCCTTCCCCAAATAGAAAGAAAGGAAGGCCCTAATCTGAAGAATCTTAATAAAGACAAATGGGGACCTTTATAACAGGCAGTATATCGTATATCTGTAGGGATTTGTATGGTTCTCACCCGTTCTCCTCGCAAGCTTATAATTACTTGACGCCTGACCACTAGATGTTGCTGTATTGTGCGGCGAAACCAAAAACGTGTGCTACAAAGCACAAGGAAAATACAAACCACTGAGACTCGAAGTGACCCAATAGCACAATTTTTTTTACCGACAGGCAGGGTTGGGTAGGGTTACCTTAACTGGATTACTTTCAATTACTTTTGGATTACTCGAATACCAAATATTCTGATAAAAGACAAAATAAACTAAACATGAATAAAATTCTGACTCACAACACGTGGTAAGCTTTCTCTCCTGGCTTTGATCTCTTTGATCGCTGGCAAAACTATCATAAAATGCGACAGAAACAAAATGAAAATAAATCCAAACAGGCAGGCAGCACGGCGGCGCAGTGGTTAGCGCGTGTGTGGCACAGTTCTAAGGTCTTAGGAACCTCCTGCGTGGGTTCAAATCCAGCTCCAGACTTCCTGTGCGGAGTTTGTATGTTCTCCCCGTGCTTGCGTGGTTTTCTTCCGGGCACTCCGGTTTCCTCCCACATTCCAGAGACATGCATTTCAGGTGAATTGGCCAGTCCAAATTGTCCCTGGGTGTGAATGAGCGAGCGAGTTGTCTGTCCCTGTGTGCCCTGCGATTGGCTGGCAACCAGTTCAGGGTGTCCCCTGCCCACTGCCTGAAGATAGCTGGGATGGGCTCCAGCACCCCTGCGACCCTACTGAGGATAAGCAGTGTAGCTAATGAGATGAGATAATGAATCCAAACAGCTTGCCAACATCATTTTTGCCGTTCCATGTATTCCGTTACTCCCCAAGCCTGCACAAAATTTAGTAATTTTATTCACATTTAGTTTATTTTGTCTTTTATTAGCATATTTGGTATTGTAGTAATCCAAAAGTAATTGAAAGTAATCCAGTTAAAGTAACTTTACCCAACCCTGCCAACAGGGTAAGACGTTTTGGAAGAACCGGGATTTCCTCAAGTTGTCACAAGCCAGAAACGGAGACAGGATCCAATCGTTTTACTCATTTTTTAGAGAAAAGAGAGCAGTGTTTGCTTCCACGATCCGATGATCATTGGTCACGGGTAGCTGATGGCAGGAACGCGGAAGTGGCACTTCCCTGTCGAGCGAGGGTAGTCGTAGGAAGCGGGAAAACAGGTCGATGGCCGGGACAGAGGAGCAAGGGCAGTAACGAGTCCAGAAAATAGGTCGGCAACAGGTATCCGGCAGGAAACAGGGCAGAACAGGTTGATGGCCGGGACAGAGGAGCAAGGCAGAAACAGGTCCAGAAACAGGTCGGCAACAGGTATCCGGCAGGAAACAGGGCAAAACAGGTCGATGGCCGGGACAGAGGAGCAAGGGCAGTAACGAGTCCAGAAAAGAGGTCGGCCACAGGTATCCGACAGAAAATAGGGCAAAAGAGGTCGATGGCTAAGACAGAGGAGCAAGGGCAGTAACGAGTCCAGAAAAGAGGTCGGAAACAGGTATCCGGCAGGAAACAGGGCAGAACAGGTCGATGGCCGGGACAGAGGAGCAAGGCAGAAACTGGTCCAGAAACAGGTCGGCAACAGGTATCCGGCAGGAAACAGGGCAAAACAGGTCGATGGCCGGGACAGAGGAGCAAGCCAGAAACTGGTCCAGAAACAGGTCGGCAACAGGTATCCGGCAGGAAACAGGGCAAAACAGGTCGATGGCCGAGACAGAGGAGCAAGGGCAGTAACGAGTCCAGAAAAGAGGTCGGCAGCAGGAGAAAACAGGGCAGGAGAATGTCGGATAGTATAGAGCTTGCCTAGCTGAGAGCATAGGTTCACAGAACGGTCTGATGCCAGTAGCGGGGAGCCGAGGGGTTTAAAAAGTGGCAGGGAGCCAATCAGCGACCAGGGCTGTTGGCGCCATGACACCAGTCCATCGTACCAAGAGGTCACCCTCAAAACCCCTTGACATTAACGTTCCCCCCCCCCCCAAAAAAATCGTTCTCATATTGTCCCGAGCTCTGAAAAGAAATGTCGGGGCAGTCAAATGTGACTTGACCTTCAAGCGGCGAATTGTTTTATAGTTTTCGTCGGCAGGCTGATAAAAAAGGGAAATATTTTGTGACATGGACGGAATATTCAATATTTTACCAACGGCCGATCCGTTGATCTGGCGCCACCGAGGGGGGATGTTGTGCCACTTCCATTTACAATCATGAAAAATTCATGATTCTTAATTAAATGCCGGAGAAGCTTAACCGCCTAGCGTGTCGACGCACTTTTAAAAATATGACAGACTAGAAAGAGAGAAAGACAAAGAATAAACAGAAAGGGTGAAAGGTGAAGAAGAGAAAGAAGAGAGAGAAAGGGAAAAATAAGGAGAGAGTAAGAAAATGAGAGAAAAAAAGAGAGTGAGAGGTAAAAATAATTAATGCAATAGAAAAAGAGGGGGAGAGATAAGGGAAAGGAAAGAGAGAGGAAATAAGGGAAAACGGGGGTAAAAGATTAAAGAAAAGGGAGAGGGAAATGACAAAAGAGAACGAGGGACAAGACAAACAAGGGAAAGATAGAGGGAGAAAAAGACAGAGAGGATGAAAAGAAAGTGAGGGAGAAAGAGAAATTAAAAAGGGAGGGATAGGAAGAGATAACAAAGAGAGAGTGACAGATGGGAGAAAAGGAGAAAGAAGCAGAGGGGAAAAATAAAAGATAGAGGGAAAAAACAGTTGGAGAGAAAAATAAAGAAAGGAAGAAGGTAGGAAGGAGGGGTAAGAGAAAATGAATGAAGAGAGGAATAAAGGCAAAAGAGACAAAAAAGAGAGAGAAAAGAGAGATGGAGAGAAAAATAAAAAAGGGAAATAGGAAACAAGAGACGAGAGAAGAGAGATTCATGAGAAAGAAAGTAAGTACGATAGACAGAGGGAAAACAAGTGAAAGAGAGAGTGAGAAGAGAAAGATTGAATGAGACAAAAAGTGAAAAGGGCGGAGTCATATAAATGGAAAAAAGACCGAAAAAAGACAGAGAAAGAACAGAAATAGAACGTAGGTGAGAGAAATAGATAGATAGATAGATAGATAGATAGATAGATAGATAGATAGATAGATAGATAGATAGATAGATAGATAGATAGATAGATAGATAGATAGATAGATAGATAGATAGATAGATAGATAGATAGATAGATAGATAGATAGATAGATAGATAGATAGATAGATAGGTAAAAAAGATCAATAGAACAATAGAAAGAGAGGTAAAAAAAGATAGATAGAACAATAGAAAGAGAGGTAAAGATAGAACGATAGAATGAGAGAGAGAGGGAGAAAGAGAGCGGGAGAGAGGGACAGAGAGAGAGAGAAAGACAGAGAGAGAGAAACTTTCTGAGTATAAATAAAATAAACCAACCTTAAAGAGTATGGAGACCAACCACAATGATGCAAACATTGACCACAAATAGTACAGCCCTGGCATTACCAGCATTTTTCATTGCAAGCATTTCGATGATCAAGGAAAACGACCAGATTTTTTTAAGTCAAAATCTACCGAGATTATTTACACCAACCTGGCAAGCCAATGCGGCTAGCTAGGCGTCTCTGAAAATAATCCCAGGACTCGTCGAAAGGCGACTTTTGTTCGGTATTAATAACCTGGAAACGACTTGGGCAGTGATCCATGGCGCTGCTGTGTGATCAAGGATCCCATTAAATAGGAGGTGAAATGTCAGCGAGTGCAACGCCGCCACTATATGGAACAACGTTTTAGGAGTTACTAAAGCTGGGAGAGGAACAATTCCCGACCAGGTCCATTGAAGTCTGGAGGGTCTTTGATTCCCCCCAAAAACGATTGTAGAAGGTATGGAGAAAGCAGATCTAAAACAGAAAGGATTTCGAGTTACAGTGGCTGGCGAAACTATTTGGTCCCCTTGAACTTTGTGACCATTTGCTACATTTCAGACTTCAAAGATATAAAACTGTTATTTCTTTGATTAAATAAAAAGCGAAAAAGTGGGTGTGCAAAATGATTCAGCCCCATTGAGTTAATACTTTGTAGCGTCACCTTATGCTGCGATGACAGCTGCAAATCGCTTAGGGTATGTCTCTATCAGTTTTGCACATCGAGAAACTGATCTTTTTGCCCATTCCTCCTTGCAACAGCTCGAGCTCAGTGAGGTTGAATGGAAAGCGTTTGTGAACAGCAGTTTTCAGTTCTTTCCACAGATTCTCAACTGGATTGAGGTCTGGACTTTGACTTCTAACACCATTCTAACACCTTGATATGTTTTTTTGGTGAACCATTCCATCGTAGCTTTTGCTTTATGTTTTGGATCGTCTTGTTGGAAGACAAATCTCCATCCCAGGGTTAGGTCTTTTGCGGACTCCATCAGGTTGTCTTCCAGAATGGTCCTGTATTTGGCTCCATCCATCTTCCCTTCAATTTTAACCATCTTCCCTGTCCCTGCTGAAGAAGAGCAGGCCCAAACCATGATGCTGCCGCCACCATGTTTGACTGTGGGGAAGGTGTGTTGAGGGTGATGAGCTGTGCTGCTTTTACGCTAAACATAACGTCTCGCATTGTTGCCAAAAAGTTCGATTTTGGTCTCATCTGACCAGAGCACCTTCTTCCACATGTTTGGAGTGTCTCCCAGGTGGCTTGTGGCTAACTTCAAACAACACTTTTTATGGATATCTTTAAGAAATGGCTTCCTCTTTGCCACTCTTCCATAAAGGCCAGATTTGTGCAGTATACGACTGATTGTTGTTCTACGGACAGATTCTCCTACCTCAGCTGTAGACCTCTGCAGTTCATCCAGAGTGATCATGGGCCTCTTGGCTGCATCTCTAATCAGTTTTCTCCTTGTATGAGCTGAAAGTTTAGGGGGACGGCCCGCTCTTGGTAGATCTGCAATGGTCTGATACGCCTTCCATTTTAATACTATTGCTTGCACAGTGCTCCTTGGGATGTTTAAAGCTTGTGAAATCTGTTTGTATCCAAATCCAGCTTTAAACTTCTCCACAACAGTATCTCGGACCTGCCTGGTGTGTTCCTTATTATTTATGATGCTCTCTGCGCTTTAAATAGACCTCTGAGACGAGGTGCAGGTGCATTTATACAGAGACTTGATTACACACAGGTGGATTGCATTTATCATCGTTAGTCTTTTAGATCAACATTGAATCATTCAGAGATCTTCACTGAACTTCTGGAGTTTGTTGCACAGAAAGTGAAGGGTGTGAATAATTTTGCACACCCGCTTTTTCTTTTTTACTTGTTAAAAAGGTTTAAAATATCCAATTAAATGTGTTCCACATCATGATTGTGTCCCACTTATGGTTGATGCTTCGCAAGAAAATACAGTTTTATATGTTGATGTTTAAAGTCTGAAATGTGGCAAAAGTTCACAAAGTTCAAGGGGGCCAAATAGTTTCGCAAGCCACTGTATGTAACTGTCCTATAAAACCAAGAACAAGAACGTGATGGTCACTTGAAGAGTCCAAATTCAATGTTGTTAATAAGAATAGTCTTTCTTATGTTGAAATTGTTACATAAGCGTTTTTGGTTCGTGATTTTGCAAATTCTAGATATTAACATGTTCTGAAAATCGGATGAGAAAAAAACAAGTTTTAGTATCATTGTCAAGGACCAGAGCCAACATGGAGTCGACAACAATTTGGTGTTGTTGATGAGATTGGAGTTTCTCAGGTTGAAATTGTTATGTAACACGGGGTGTCAGGTCTTTCTTCTGGACAGCATTTTTTAAACAAATATTTGGCATCACGGACGAATTGATAGCATCTGTGGAAACAGGTACGCTTTGGATAGACTTTGCTGGATTATTTCAAACAATCGAATATTGTGGATAAAAAATGAGCCAACATTTGAAAATGATGTTGCGTTATACAACTTTCTACACACTGTAATAAAAATAGGGTAATATGCAAATGTGGGGGTGGGGTTTAATGTGAGCTTTTAGTCCCCCGGGTGGAGTTAAAGAGCCTTGTGGCATGAGGAAGAAATGATCTCCTCAGTGGTGTTGATGAGATTGGTGTTCCTGATGTCAAAATGATTATAAATGCATTACGTAATGCATGCAGTGTCATGTCTTTCTTCTGGACAAGATTTTGAAACCCAAATTTGGCGTCACGAACAGAATTGAAAGCATCAGCGGATATTTGGGCGATTGCACACTTGCGAAATATGATTTTTGAATAATCAAAAGGGGGACTATTGTAGACAAAACAGGGCAACTCTGAACAGACACATTCAGAAAGGATAAGGTGTTTTAATAAAGGTTAAGTTTATTCCATGAAAAAATAACAGTGGGAATTTTGCCAAACATAAAACACAATTATTACATTTATTGCATTTACAAAAATCAGAAACACCAAAAACAGTTGAAAACAACAGAAATTTCAGTTGAAAATGTCTATGTACATTTTTTGGTATGCAGTTGAAACTTGCTACAGTACAAATGCCGGATAAGAGTTGAAGTACGTACAAACTGCAAACCGCAGAAGGAATACACTACCCCAGGGTACAGCGTCTCCACTTTAAGGTGTTCTCACTTTTCAGTCTGGAATATGATTTTTGTTTTACAGCCAGTCTTTACGGCTGCTCCCCAATATATCACATCAAAAACACATTATTTTGCATGCCCAAAACCACATCCTGTAAAATGCTAGTTTGGTTTTAGATTGCGTCACAGCATCGTGAAAATGCAGAGATGCTATGGGCTGAACTCCCTCCCACAATGCCTTTCTTTCTTTTCATACAATTTCAGAATCACGTGTGCTTCGTAAAAGACCATAAAACTATATTTTTGTATGTATTCGCTATGGGTCACAAGTTATGTCAAAGGGAGAAGTGAGACATGATAAACATGCAAAAAAGCTCAAGATAATAGAAAAATATGAAGACAATACATGATCTCTAAGGAATATGGCTGATACCAATCAATGATCGAGACAATTGTTAAGCGACTAAATCTTATAAATCCTCACAATTTGAAGTTTTAAAACTAGTTATATTTCTAATACGATGTCTTCTCCCTCCTTTGCATCCAACCACAAACTCCGCTTTACCAGCTCAAGTCACATTAGACTGAACGTAAATTAAAAATGCATTTTTCCTTTACATGTTTATCTATTTGTAATGTTATTTAATCATAAACACATCTATATTACACGTAATTAGAACTAACTATGAACTATTATGTTATTTGAATGTTAATATCTGGGGTGCCAAAGGTTTGGAAGGCGTTAGCTACTTAGCATAGATTTCTATCCCCTGTTATACATCAATTTCACCTTAATGTCCCCACCTCAAAATGAATTCATGTCATATCCCTGGGGTCAAATGTATAATCCTCTTCGACTTTGGATGATTCCAATCTGGAATAAAAAATTTCACAGGGAGAACTCAAAAAAAACCTTACCAAGGACGAGAAAGAGCATGTTAGCGCTAAGATACACTAAATTTCCGCAACATACGAATGCTAATTTTACTAGTTTTCTTGTGTCATAATGTCATATTGCTTAAGTTTCGGAATTAGCAAAAGAGGACACGTCTTATAAGTGGACAATTGGTCCAACATCCGTAACATTTGCGCGAATAATCGATTTTCTGTAGGCAAGACAAGCTAGCAGGCTCAAAATGGAAATTGTCTACATTTCATGTATCGTCAAAGAGAAATGATTGAATTTTCAGAGCAGAAGTTAATTTCATTTATCTCTGCATATATACACTACACATAGAATAAAAAAATGATATTAATTTAACATTTCTTGAGACGTTTCCTTATTTCAATACATCCTTAAACTGATAATAATAATAAAAGGGAAATGAACAAAAAAATTTAGTTCAGTGTTTGCAAATTGCATTTAATTATTTTTCCTTTTGAAAAAATTGCTGAAGCTTTATTTTCTTCTATTAGATATATACATATATATATATATATATATATATATATAAATATATAATATATGATCACATATGAATACAAAAGTGAAAAAATATACATAAAAAATTAAAAAATCAAAGAACAAAAATTCATTGTAATCCTTTTAAATGGAAAATATAAAAAATAATAAAACATAATAAAAAAATGTAAAAGGTGAATTTAAAAAAGTAACAAATATATGTAAAAAAAACAAAAAAATATAGGATAAATATAATAAAATAAAACATAAAAATGAGAATAATGGAAAAAAAACTAACTTATAAATCTAAAAAAATATATACAAAAATAATAATATAAAATATTAATAAAAATCAATTAAATATATTAAAATAAATAAAATACACAGAGTTAAGAAATATATATAAACTACAAAAAGAAAAAAAGGAAAAATATTGTATATCCTGTGAGTTTATAATAATAAAGGTGAAATGTTTTTTCCTTTCAGGCGCAGAGATGCCCATTTCCAGTCTAATTAATACTCAATCAACAATATATGTACTCCAG